>NW_015667306.1:903838-962524 GCF_001515625.1 Sinocyclocheilus rhinocerous
AACGACTTTCTACTTCAAGGACCTTGATAGAAATGTAGTGGAGTGAAAAGTACAATATTTGTCTTTCAAATGTAGTGAAGTTAAAGTCTTAAGTTTCCAGAAAAAATAATACTCAAGTAAAGTACAGATACTCAAAAAGTGTACTTAAGTACAATACTCAAGTAAATGTACTTAGTTACTGTCCGCCTCTGCATATGATATAATATTCCATATTATGTAGCATATGGAAAATGTCACAACGATATGGAAAATGTTTGAATGCACATAAGCATCACCACACAAAATATTTAGAGCATGTGCACTATTCTCCTTCTTTTGTTTTTCGTTTTATTTACTGGGGTCAACAACTGCATTGAATGGCCATAGCTATCAAGGTGTATACTGTCATTTTTTTTATAATCCTTTCTTCCACCTCCTCTACTCACCTTGCTGTCACAATTGGCCATCAATATGTGGTCTGTAGGTCTGAGGAGTTTACAAGCAAAAGCAATATTAATAGCCGTCTCTTGTTTGTCCCCTGTGAGGACCCAAACTTTAATCCCAGCTTCCTGCAGAGCCTCAATGGTCACAGGCACTTCCTCCTGCAGGCGGTCTACTATACCCGTCGCCCCTGGAAGCCAAGACACAATTAGGCTAGGACAACCAACACACAATGTAGTTTTAAGGAGATTTCATTTTTGTCTTCACTGTCTTAACTGTCTGTGTGAATGCAAACACGTTCCGGGATTGATCCCGTGAACGATCCCGGGATGGGGACATAGTAACATTGCCGGGATCAGTCTCGGAACGAGCCCTGTGTGAACAAAAGCCAGGACTAATGCCGTATATGGTGTATCGTAGTGATGACGCACGTTACCGTGTGACTCTTACTGTGTGTTTTGATGGCAGATCAACGTTCATGATGAAAAAATATGCGCAAACTGGAATGAAGCAGAGATCAGGGAGCTCCTCACTATCCTCGCTGAAGCTGAGATTGTTCGCCAGCTTAGTGGAACGGTACGCGTGACATTACACATCATATCCTAATGTCACATGTCTTTACGGGATCTTTATGGAATGTGTGTGAACGCACGCACAGATTCCGGAAAATCACTGACAGTGTGAATGAACCAAAATCAAACGATCCTGGGACAAATCACGGGACACATTATCCCTGTATTTTCCAGAATCTCTGTGTGCAAGAGGCTTTAGTATCTCACCCAATAATGTGAGATTAGTTTCCAGTCTCTCGGCAGATTCAAGCAGAAGCTCTTCTCTGTTTTCAATGCTGGTTTCTGCATGCTCATGTCTCTTCAACCAGGCTTTGTATTCCTGCTCTTCCAATACCTGTCAATCATATGCCAACAATTTCTTTCAAGACTCAACCTCCATTTCAGTGCTGTATGCAAACAGAAGATAATAAATGTTACAAATAAGGGAAGTGAGAGATAATGGCTTACTTTTTTAGCAACACAGAGAGTGCGCAGTCCATCTCTTGCATACTGGTCCAGGTGTCTCTGCGTCCGTTCCATGATCTCCCTAGAGAAACCATCGTCAGCTGCACATACACACACAGTCAAAACAAAGACATGAGTTTATAGAGTTCAACACTGCTGGGGCAATAACACATCCAAATTTACAACAAGAGGGGTTGCACAATTAAATACTTAATTGACTAAGGCTACTGTTTTGCTTCATAGGATCCACATGTGTTAATTTGGTGTTTTCTGTATCTGTTTTCCCTGTATCTGACTGGCAAAGTGATGGCACCCATTGACTTGCATATTATGAATCACTAGGGACCATGAGATCTGCTAAAAATCATCTTTAATGTTCACCTGCATCTCGGATGGCCTCAGAGTAAATTAATTAACAGCAAATTTTAATTGTTCCTATCCCTTTACTTGAATTAAATCAAAATGACATTATGGACTAGTGTGATTCTTAAACTTCAAAAGACTATGATTTAAATAAACACACAGTTTGCAAACTGAAAGGACAACACTCTGTTCTGTCTGTAATCTACTATACATACTTCAAACACATGAGGGGATCTTTTCTCAGTGTTTTCACACTTGGTTCTTTTCAGAGGTCTCAAGGCACAGTCACATTGCAGACACTTTGATGAAATTTCATAGGCAAAGAATTCCCAATTGCGCAGATTCCTATTGAGATGACTTTCAGCATACAAAGGTAAATGTGACCACACCCTCAGAGTGGTCCGCTCTTTTAGACCAACAGAAAGAGGCCTTTTCTAAGCCTTAATATCTAAGCAGAAGCAATATGAGATGTCAGCAGTATGAGATGTTACAAACATATCTGCAATAGGGTAAAGAAAAATAAACTTGTAAACATGTAAGTCACTTAATTTTGATACATTTTTCAAACGAAAATCAATAAATTAATGAATAAATAAAAAATAGACTTAAAGGGATAGTTCACCCGAAAATATAAATTTTGTCATCATTTACTCACCCTCAAGTTGTTCCAAACCTGTATGAATTTCTTTCTTCTGCGGAACACAAAGATATTTTGAACAATGTGGGCAACCAAACAGTTTCTGGTCCCCATTGACTTCCGTATTATTTTTTTCCCATACATACTGGAAAGTCAGTGGGTACAAGCAACTGCTTGGTTACCCACATTCTTCAAAATGTCTTCTTTTACATTCCACAAAAGAAAGAAACTCTTATAGGTTTGGAACAACTTGAGGGTTAGTAAATGATGACAGAATTTTCATTTTTGAGTGAACTATCATTTTAAATTAATTTTAAAGTTTAAATTAATTTTAAAATTGTTACGTAATTTTGCTTCTCAAGTAAATATATCTTGATGTTTTTACATATGCTATTTGTAGTGGGAAAACAAGACAAAAAAACAGATAAGAAAACATTTTAGATTTTAGTTATTTTAAATTATACCTTTTTTAAGCAAATGTTTTGTGGCTCTTTGATTCTATCAGTTGTGTTTATCAATAAACTAAGCCCAAAAGCTGACTTTACAATATCTGAAGCATTTGCATTGTTTGGGACAGTGTGAACCAACCTTAATAAACATTAAAAGATGTCTCCTCACATACCTGCTTCAGCCAGCTCCATAATGACATTATCAGCTCCTTTTGTGTAAACGACCACCTCTCCAGTGAGGGGATGGCGCACCACCACAGACATCCTCTTGCGGGCAGAATGAAATGGCAGTACGTGTAGCAGAGAGATGGACAGTGGCCCAGTGCCTGGAACAGCCACAAGGACTTGCTCTGGGGACCGGCCCAGTAGAGTACACCCATAGGCCTTCGCTGCTTGCACCAATGCCGCCTCATCCGGGCTCTCCGCCTCGTACAGCAACTCTTCTGCCTCATCTTCATCATCACTCTCCGACTCAGCAGAGTTATCTTTGGCCTTTTGTATGTCGTCCATGTTCTTGCTCCACGCCCCGCTGGACAGTGCTGGAGTGACGGGAGTGGGTGGGGTATTTGAAGGGGTGCCAGAGGGTATGGTGGGTGACTGTAGGGTCATGATGGGTGTTTGTGGGCTGCTGTTAGGGAAGTAGGAAGCCGAACGACCCCGGGTGAAGAGTTTCTTGGTTAGGCTGGGAAGAGTGTCTGTGTTTTGATTAGGTGATGAGGGAAAGCGAGGCAGACTCAGCTTCTGAAACATGGCCTTCATCTCCTCTAGAGAGCGCAGGGGTGTGCGAACCATGGGCATCTGAACCTGATATTACATATGAATATTATTCACATATTCACAACTACGCACATACAGTAAATGCCCACACTGAATCTGAGTTTATTTAATATTTTGGCTAATTTGATTATGATTATATAAAAAAGATAGTAATTTCAGCAAAGATTGAACTGTTTCAAGATTAATTCAGTTTGACAGCCAGCCCAAAAACTGACTAGCCCACTGGGAAAAGTCCCGGTGCTAAACCCATTGCTAAAGCCAGTCTATTAGAGCAAGGTGACATCTGCAGGAAGTGTGCTATGAATGTTTAGTGAAACACGTCCATGAAAAACTGGCACAAATTAAGATAAGTCTTGAAATCAGATTGCTCAGCAAACTTAATTGAGTTCACCTGAATTCAACGAAGAACACAAATGACTACCTGATTTAAACGAGTTTAAAGCCAGATGAAACAGCGCTGACAAACAGGAGAAACACTGCGCAACGATACAGTCAGAAGCTTTTCAATCTACAAATTACCATCATTTACCATGGGTATACTGTAGTAACACTAACTGCACCATGGTATTGTGGCAGAAATGTGGGATATACATAAAGTATGGAATTGTATTATATTATTAATGTAGATGTATTAAAGGAGTAATGGAATATAATTACAGTAATATTGTGATTAAGCTATAGTGTTTGTGCATTTATACTAAATGTATTTAGACTACTGTTAGACTACTGTTTCATACAAATACCTAGAAGACATTGACAGTAGTTACAGGCGCTACATGTGTGGTTTTAACTGTGGTTATCATGATCTAAATGTATGTTACTATGGAAGACCAATGCTTAATCTTAATAAAACTCAAACAGTTAGAATAATTAAATTTCACCATATAAAAATGAGGCTGTTACAATTTTTACATAAGTTACTGTTTTTGATAATGAACATACATTTACAACTGCACCCGAACTCAAGCTACTACTACTGTCAACTCAAGCTAAATGTGCATTTCTAAGAGACAAAAAAAAAAATTAATATTATCAATATTGCGGCCTGCACTGCAAACTGTGCTGTACAGGCAACACAAACCTGTCTCATGATTTGAAACAATATCACTCATTAGAACATGCAGAAACTACGAAATTAATTTTTCTATTAAGATATTTGTTTTGTTAAGGAAAAATGACTGGAAAAGTGTAAAGAATTCAAAAATGTGAAGTGTTTGTCATGTCCTGACCATACAGAGTAGTTTAAAACCACTGGTTTCTACAGCTTTCACTTAGGAGCAAAAATCTGCCTTTAAACTTGAAAGAAATAAAGATTTGACATTTATTGTGATAATTATCGATATCGACTGATATGAACCATTTTATCTTTTTATATTTTTGGCCATATCACCCAGCCCTACATACAATACTCACATACTTGGTTTGGACTTAGTTGCATCTAATTATACATAATTTACTGTTATTACTATAGTAATTACATGTAACGTGTAGCATGGACACTGTAAAATAAATTGTTACCAAAAATTGTGTTTTGCGATGAAGTTGCCAAACTATATATATTTAAATTCGGTTCTTCATATATTGCTACACTTCTGACAATAGACAATGAATCTTTTTTGTCTGCAATCTGCAATGGATCTCTTTTGCCCTCATTTTGCTTCTTTTGCCTTGACTGCTAATGTGACCACACATTTAACAAATGGACTTGTAAAAAAAACAAAACAAAAAAAAAACATAAATGATGGCAATATGTGATGCGTGTGATGCCACCTGAAAGTGTATCCCAGCGTGCAGCACCAGAGCTTTAAAGGGGATGAATTTAAAAATGCTTTGCTGAGAGGGTTTTACCATGCACCAAATTAAAAAAACACCAATTAAAGCACCACTACTAAAATACTAAAACTATAAAAAATATAGTTTTTTAATGAATGACCAAAAGAAAGCTTTAAATCATGTTGAGGTGTTCAAACTATAAAACAGCACCCTATAGTAATCAATATCATATGTTCGGTGGGGTGAATGATAGCATGAGTTTGAGACTCAGTTGAAAGATTTGGATCATACCACATGTCTTGGCTGAGTGGGTGAGGAAACTACTACAGTGTTGCAGACAGTGAGGGCAAGAAAGAAGTCCAGTATGTGAGAGATTTCAGCAGCTTCCTGTCGGAGAGGGGAACGCATGGGTGAAGACAGGGTGTTCAGCTTCGCCTGAAGCTGAGGGTCTGGAACAACGGCACACTCCTAGAGGAAAAAATGACAATTACATAC
Source organism: Sinocyclocheilus rhinocerous (assembly GCF_001515625.1). Lineage (NCBI taxonomy): Eukaryota > Metazoa > Chordata > Actinopteri > Cypriniformes > Cyprinidae > Sinocyclocheilus > Sinocyclocheilus rhinocerous. The sequence continues at coordinate 909,769 of NW_015667306.1, forward strand.
ACAACTTCATAGCAGTGACAATAAATACTTCAGGTGTGTGTTACTGTATAAATTAATAGATGACTAATACAGGGAATAAAGTAATAAAGACATGGAAAAGTATACATGTACAGTAAATGTTGAAGATAAGTCTGTTCTTTTCTCACCATGGTGCTGCTGAAGGCTCCGGGTGTGTGTCTGCGGAGTGTGTCGTGGACTGAGTGCGTGTCAGACTCCGCAGTGAGGGTATTGAGGGACACTGAACTCCGGTTGCAGCTGAGCGATTTACAGCTCAGAGACTTCCTGCTAGTGCGTGACCTCAGGGTGAGAGAGTGATCGGCATCACCACAGCCCTGCTCCTCATACTGTTCCAGAGAAATTCCTGAAGAGTAACAAGCAAACATGATCATACATTAAATCATTATCAGTAGAACACTATCATTATCTTATAGAAACAGTTAAAAGTTATTTAGAGGGAAACAGTAAAAAAAATAGTAAGCTGGACAAAATAAAATCATTTTATTCACAAAACTGAAACATTTTGTGTATGTATGTATGTATATAAATATATTTATTTATGGCTGTAAATATAATATAATCGCAACTAATCCCATGATTTATTTCCAGTTTTCAGAGAGCAGAATGAAAATGTAAACCATAATATGGCAAATTGTTCTTATAATACATAAATAAATATCTTAATATTCATCAATTTATGAATATCTTAAATTAGCATGTTTGACAGCCTTAAAAAATATACTATAAAATCTTTTTAGATTTTATTCTTAACAAATATTGAGATTAAAAGTAAGCCAGTCAATCAATTTAACATTTTAATTGAAAAGTTTCATCTTTTATTCTTATGCAAATCAGTCGGTATATTTTGAAGGCTGTTATGAAGTAAACTGACCATTCTCATGATGAGGGTACTCAGTTCCTGCAACAGTGCAGCAGCGGAACAGCATGCGGTTCTCTGTGAGGGTTCCCGTCTTGTCAGAGAACAGGTACTGGATCTGTCCAAGGTCTTCTGTGATGTTCAGTGCTCTGCACTGCACTCCTGTGTCTAGTACTGGGTTATACAGATCTAAATCATTCTGAATAAAATAAATCTGTCCCAGCTTCACAATCTCTATCGACACATAGAGGGAAATGGGAATCAGCACCTGCAACAGAGGGAAACGGAGGCCGAGGAGACCAGCAATGTCAGATATTCTAGGAATATACTTTAGTGGGCATAAAAGTGATTATCTATTTAACCGATTTAACTATTAGTCCTGACATGGTAAAGCTGAATGATTTCTGAAAGATCATGTGACACTGAGTACGTTTACATGGACAACAATACTCCGATTTTAATACGATTAAGACAATACCCTGATTAAGCATCTACCATGTAAACAGAGATTTTTGATTACCTTAATCCGGCTAAAGTCATAATCGAAGTAAACAGAAATCGAATTAAGACATGTGGAGTATTCCTATTTTAGCCGCATTAAATAATTAGATTACTGATGTCCATGTAAACGTAACATAGTCACTGAAAACTGAAGTAACGCCTGCTGCAAATTAAGCTTTGCCATCACAGAAATAAATTACACTGTAATATATAATCAAATAGAAAATCGTTTAAAATTGTAAAAATATTTCACGATATTACAGTTTCTTTTCTGTATTTTTAATTAAACAAACAGCCTTGGTGAGAAAAAGAGACCTCTTCCAAAAATATTAAAAAATAATTATTCCAAACGTTTGACCAGTAGTATACTTGAATATCAAATGCATGTGTTTGTGTAGATATCAAATGTTTCTGCCCACTATCACTCACCTGCAGAACAATGATCATAGTCCAGAACATGTAAAAGGCAGCGAGCGCAGGGTGCGTGTCATCAGGGATCATGAAGATGGCATTATGCAGTCCACTCAACCAAAAACCATGACCTGTAGATCACAACGTGCACATTAACCTAGTGCTTAAAAGTTTAAATCCTCTCACAAGTGTGTCAATGACCGTAATACTGACCTACAGCAGCAGTAAGGCACATGAGCAACAGTAAAACGACACACCAGAGGACGTCCATGTTGAGTCTGCACTCCAGTTTACTTCGTTTGTAGCGCGGCCCACTGTTATTCTGCATTGCTTTTGTCTCATGACCTGAACACACACACACACACATACACAAGCTCTTTTATTGCTCAATCGAGCTCTTTATAATAATACAATGATCGTATCCTATCTGAAGTTGATCACTATGTGCAAAGATGTGAAAGTGACCTGCATAGACCACAATGCCAATCACAGTCTCTGTGTTCCTCACAGTGCAGCTCCTCAGGAGCAGGTTTTCACTGTGGAGTCCAACCCGCACTTTACCAGGATGCTCCCTGCGTACAAAAACAAAGTCACTATTATTTTCATAAAAAAAGCTTGTTCATTTACAGAAAAATTTCACTGCTTTACTCACATGAAGCCTCTGAACCGTCTCAAGTCATTGTTGGGATTTTCACACTCAATGCGACTGCTGTAGTTTTCTGGAACAAATTCAGATCCCTAAAGGAAGATGACATCACATTTTTAAACATACTGTTCAAAGAGGTTTTTTACAAAGTAAAGAAATTCAGCATTTCATCAGACATTTTTCTTCGTAATTAATTATAGTAACACCCTACTTAATGCCTCACAAGAATATTTATTTTAATTCAGAAATTCTAAATATAAATGAAATACCACCACAACTCCTAGTAAATCATAAAAGCAGGTGTGTATTTAAAAAGAAAAGCAAACAGTCCAACAAAAATAAATGAATTCCGCACACTGCTATAGCTTCCAAATCATAGCTTGCAATTTTGGACTTTCACCAGGCATTGTTCAGTAGGGCTGAAACGATTAGTCGACATTATCGACAACGTCGACAATAAAAAATAGTCAACAAATATTTTTGTTGTCCAGTAGTCGTTTGATCTCATATGGCCTAATGTAAGAGCCTGCAATAACGCGGTTTGACCAGTGTGGCGCTGTAGCACAAGACTGTAATTCAGCTCTCCTGATGCAATTCAAGAAAAGAAGACACAGCGCTTCAAAGCGAACGCAACCGAACCTGAAGCTGCTGAGCGGCGTTTGGATGAATATGTAAATATATACTGCGCACTTTACTCTTAATAACAAAATTAACACATCAAAAACTGACCGCGGTGAGAAAGCAGCAGTTCAAAACGCATCTGATTACAGCGATGTGGATGTTTGCACGAGCTCTGCAGTTCAGTACTCCAGTAAAGTCACGTCACGTTTATTTATATAGTACTTTATGCAATAGATAGCCTTAAATCAAGCAGTTTTACAGTATTAAACATGAAAAACCAGAGTCCGTATCGCTTTCAGTTAGAATTACAACTGTATGTGGAGTGGAGCTAGCTAATTATGAAATCTTTTTATTAGTGCGGGAAAAAAACCTTTCATTAAAGTTATAGTTTGGTTTGCAGAGATCAAAGCTTGATCTAGCTCAGGACTGTTTTGATTATCATAACCCTATAAGATATTTTAAGAAAGATTATGTTGTGAATAAAATAGATTATCCAAAAATACGTCTTATCACTTAACCTTTATTTTGTTTCTTATCCATATGACTTACAAAAAAAGATTTTAGGCAGAATGATGTGTCATTCAGCTACTGTCTCATATAGCTAATTAAATGGTGAATAAGAGTTTCTCTGCCATTTCATTTTATGTGCCAAATATATTTATTTGTATAAATTAGTTGTATAATTGTAATGACATAATATGACTTTCAAAAGCTGAAGTGATTACCTTAATTTATTTGTTAGAATATGTATAACTCAATATTTTAACTAATTGCAAAAGCTGAATAATCAATAAATGTCTACCGATTAATCAGCGAAATGATCTATGATTAGTCGATTAATCGTTAGATTAATCGATTGTCAAAATAATCGTTTGTTGCAGCCCTATTGTTCAGAATTCAAAAACATAGAATCATAGATGATATAAATTAAAGTCATTGTCTATATAAACTGCATTTTATTTCTTTTTAACAACGTAATAGATTTTAATACAAAAAAAAAAAACACTGACCTTTTTTTAGCAAAACCTATTTCATCTCATATATTTATGGAGGAAAACCAAAGACAATGGTGATGAAGATGATGAACTGGATAGACTGGCCACTCACCTGCTGTGGCAGGTCACGGACCACCTGCCTTTGCTTGAGGTTGGTTTCTCCATCCAGGTTGGCCGTCTCGATGTGACACACTCCATTAGGATCAGATGAGTGCAGCAGCACCATGTCAGCAGGAATGATCTCATTACAGCAGAGACGGATCAGATCACCGACACACACCTCTGCCCAACGCCGCTCCACATACCGCTTCTGCTTCCTTCAACACAAACACACACACTCTTTATTTGGATTCACTATTAATATTGGACGAACAACAGGATTCAAATATTGATTTCATTGTCAATATTTGAGACAATAAATAAGAAAATCACATAAGCAAGACACTGTAAAAAAAAATGTATTGAAAAAAAAGGCACTTTCTAGAAAAGCGCCTTCTGCATGCATAAACTGACACATAACACAGACCAGTACTTAAAAAATTATTTAGCTTTTCTAAATGGCAATTTTCAAAATAACATTTCAAAATTTTACAGAATTTTTCACAAATATTTGGTATCAAAATATGAGTAATATTGACTGTTTCATGCATGGTTGTATAAAAAAAATATACAAGATGAGCACGAAAGACAAATACTAGAAACAACAGGAACAACAAATGCAAATATACAGTTTAGTGCTCATATTTGACTGCAGACTGATCAATCAGAATACAGTATTCCTGAGAGTCGTGTATAAATGTGTTTATTATTAGTTAAAACAGCCCTCACAGTATTGACGGCACTGAAAACCAGTCTTGCACGTGGTATAACTGAATATTTGCAGAACCACTGTGAAACAAAGAACTTAATATATACCTGCACCATCCCACATGACAAAAACATACAGGTATATGCATTTCCAATGATGCTTTGTTTCTGTGCATTGATGTGCAATATGATTTAAGCACAACACACACACAAACAGATTTAACAATTACTGCTAGTGCCTACTGAACTAAACACACCAGCATAGTAATCGAGCAACGCTGCGCGTCATTGTCACCCACAGCAACAACTCCATAACAGGAAAACTAATGACCCCCTGCGGCAAGACAATCACAAGGGAGCCTTTTTAATCTGAGCAGCATTAACAGCTTAACTAGAGCCAAATGTTGGATAATTCATCGTTTTGGTACAATATTTGTCAGGTCATTAGTGCAAGAAGGCAAAATATAAACATGTTTTCATACCTGCCATTTACAGACTTTACACTGTGTATAATAGCAACATCTTGCAAATACACCCATAATACCCTTTCAAAATACATTCTCAATTCAACAATAGCATTGGAGCATTTATAAGATTTTTTTAGATTTCTGTTCCTGTCAAGGTCATAGTGTGATTCTTAGAAATCACACTATGCAGTCTTTTCATGGAAAGCACAGAATATGAATCAATTAATTATCTGTGAAAATATGCCATTGTTCTCAAACACACACACACACACACGAGATACAAAGAACAAACCTCTGATCGAGAGATATTCACTCAATTATAAAGGACAAACAGTTCGATAATAACTATACATCAAGCTAACCATTAACTAACAGCTACGCTAATAAAAAAAATGACGCACATGGGTTACAGCACAGGATACAGATTAGAAATAAAATTACAAGCCCACCAACTATGGTTTAGCCGTTTTAACCACACAAATTTAAAGAAACGGTGTAGCTTTGACACTTTACCATGCAAATCCAAATTACTGTATTCGGAAAAACCAATGTTTATTGGATTTGACACATCCAATAAAGTTATGAAGCCACACCTCTGACTGTTTGAGGAACAAGCCTGTGTTGGGATCAAGAAACTGTCAAAAGTGAAACATCTGGGGCAAGTCACCTCACAGCTAGGTTAAATAATACCTTAACTACGTATGCACTATACTATGATCCACTGTTAGCAGATATCAGCTGCCATGCCACATATGGTAAAAGAACAAAATGACATATGCATATTTCCAATCATGACATTCAGAAAGTTTCATGCGTTTACCTGTCATAGACATCACATAAGCGGTTATTGACCTGTTGGTCAGACTTCTTCCGACATTGGTCCTCCCAGAGGTCTTTAACAGCAGTTATGGACATCACGAAGACAATAGGAATGATCGAGATCTCCGGCTGGAACGCATTTACAATAGGCACAAAGTTCAATGCGCCCAAAAAGACGAAGTATACATTGGCAAAACGATGAAGTTGCTCAAAAAGATTCTTGGGGATGAAAGATATGAAGGTGTACTTGGTCGTCCGGACCTTATTCCTGCTGTAAGACTGTTTTAATTCCTTTATTTCTTCATGTTCAGTCCAACTTGGCATGACAACCCTTCTGTTTTTGGTCAGATCTTTTGCCATGCCAGCTTGATCTAGCTCCAACTGCTGAATCATGGCAGCTGGACTCTTCCGCTCCAGAGACACAGTCTGTAAGAATGGTCCGGCCAATTTAGGCAGATTCTCTATCCCGAGCATGTCCAACAGGTCTCACCATCACTAGTCAAATTCATGTCTCTGATTCTGTCCGAGCCAAGATCAACACATGCAAGATCTGACACCTGAGAAACATTATGCTCTTCCAAACCTTTGTCTCAACAGTAATGCGTGTCGCTCAGAAACCTGTAATAATCTACAATGTACAGACCAGGCTGCTCCTTATCCAGGAAACACTCCCAGGCATCATAAACAAAGTAGACCTAGAGCTTTTTATGACTCAGAGGCAGTTTTTAGACAAGGAAAACTGAGGGCTGGTAAATAAGCGACCAGTTTGCACTGTAATGTTTATCCCGGACAGGGAACACAAGTCATCTATCATCTAAGGAGCTCTGGACTTTTAATGCCTAGATTGTTATTATTATCACTATAAAACTTAATCAGGACTGGATACAATTACAAGCATTACTTTATCAAGGCAAATTTTTAATTGCATGTCGTAGATATGTGAGATATTTTTAGTGTTTTACAGTGGCTGAAGTCAAACAGATGAAGGGAAAGCAAGGTGTCCTATGTCACATGTCTTGTTACAAGAAATGAGCACTGGCTATAGGGGGTGGGAGGGGCTTAACTGTGACATCACATACTTTCACAACTACATTTGAAATTTCACATCAAGACACTAGAGCTCATTAACATATCCCTTCAAGGAAATACTGAAGCACTGTTTTAGAAACAGACCCTGTAACGTTTTTACATAGAAGACTGAAGACGAAGGAACAGAGGAGAATCTTTCATTTTAATGGCTAAAGTCCTTGACAGCCTAGAAGGAAGTTTTGCACAATTTGGAAATTATGCAATGCTATTTCTTGGAAATGATCTCCTCATCTCAGAGGCGCAGTGTTTGGTTTGTGAATCTGTGTCAACAGTCGATACTTTTTAATGATAATAACAGTGGGGAGTTTCACGTTTGTGGTATTAAATAAATTAAATTTAAAAAAAGTGGTGGTGGCCGAGTCCGATTGAGCAGTGTCTGAGCCATTGGTGAGAGAGATCACTCTGATTGGCTGTTCAGTTTAGTGAACCAGTGCACGAAAAGTGAAAGTGATGAAAGCAAGTGACAAAGTCAAGAGGCCATACACAGCAGTTAAGCTAAACTTATTTCTAACATTGGTATCCATCTGAAGGATATGCAGAGATGCAGGTGATGCACCGAGCCAGGAACAATACAATGTTCTGAAAATTCTCTACATTTTTCACTCTGTTAGCTTTTCTGGTGCTTAGGAATAACAGCATCTTTCCTGCTTTGTCCTTTATTACCCGTTACTTGGTGGGTCAGGTTTCTGGATAGACTGGATAGATGTCACTGACATGTATATATGTTATGGGTTTCTGTCGTTAAAATAAATAAATAAATGTAAAAAAGTATTTCAGAACGAGCCATTTTTACAGCTCAGCTTCAATAAAAGGTCTTTAAATCTGGTGGGGAAATTGGGGCTGAAAGTTACAGTATGGTTTAATAACACAGTGAAGTCATTTATATCAAAAGATGAAATAAAATTTGTTCCTCATGATATGACCCCTTTAATACGTCACTGTCACAAGATGCAGAACAAAGCAGAAGCCATCGCATTTTATCCAAAGCCAAAGGCCCAAGGAACAGGCACAAATTAAGCACAGGATCAAATGGGCAGTTGCCCACGAGTCTCTAAAGTAGTCTCAAGCTGTAAACGTAACATATTTTTTCATGATGAAGGTCATTCCAAAAAGTGTTATTGTAAAGTAAGACTAAAATGTAAACTAAAACAGTTTTAAAACATTTTCATTAACTGAAATAAAGCTGAAATAAAATACATTTGTGAAAAACTTTACAAAATTACAAATGTTGCCTTGGTAAATAACTGAAATTAAATAAGTTGAAGTGCTAAATGTACAAAAGGTAAAACTAAAATAAAAAAATTAAAGCTTAAAAAAATATAAAAAGATACAAAAAAAGAATAAAAATGACAAAAACACATAAAATTACTAAAACAAACTATAATTAAAATAAAAAACCTGCTAAACTTAAAAATAAATGTTAATTCAAAATATGAATAAATAATATTATAGTGTATAATTAATACTGAAATATCATTTATTCCAAACAGCTTCATCAAATGGATTGTGGTCAAAGTAACACAATATAAAATGAATTCACCGATGGCTGAGTGGTCTCACAATGTTGTATATTTTGACCAATTATAAATCACTTTGTAACCATAACAATTTTCGCATGGCACTACTTTTATTCATCAGTTAAATAGTCATTTTTAATTGCAATGTGAAAAAGACAACAGACAGTGGTCTTGCAATCTGTTCAGTCAATTTAACAAACATTATGGATGACTCGCTAGGCATTTTCCCTGAAACAGGTCATGATGCAATATGGGGAAAATACAGGGAAATAACCAAATAAAAGTTGCTATGTGTATTCGTCAAATCAGACAAGTAAGGAAGTTACAAAACTCATCCAAAACACTCACACAGAAACAGAAACAGTGTCACATGATCATGAAAGTCTTATCATCGACCACATCATATTAACAGGGATGAACACATACTGACCCGCTGTAGACATGTGTCAGTGTGTTGTTTATTTTCTTGTCATAGCGGTAACGTCTGTAGTCCTCCATGGCATCTTTGAAGGCAATGACGGTGAGCACCACGGCTAGAGGGATCATAGTAATCTCCTTCTGAAATGCTTCCACTACTGGGACCCAATTCAGCAACACCAGAAACAGGAAGTACAGATTTGCTGCTCTGTTGCAAGAAACCAAATGTGTCAGTGACACACACACACACACACACACACACACAAAAAAGAAATCTGAACACCAACACATCATCAAATCATTTAGACGATATACATGATATAGTCAGCTCAATATCTGACCTGTGAAACTGCTGGAACAGATTCATGGGTATGAAGCTGATGAGGGTGTACTTGGTGGTGCGGATGCTGTTGTCCTGAAAGCCCTTGGAGAAGTTGTGATACTCTGCTTGGTGTGGACCACATCGTGACACCACCACTCTTCTCTTTCCACTGAGTCGCTGAACCAGAGGGTCCTGAGCATCCAGACTACTCTTAGGGGGAAGTGATGAAGGAGGAGAGTACCAGCCCCTCCTCCTGTCTGTGGATATCAGCTGCAGACATCTGTGACGAACCCAGTAGAGTCGCTCCATGAGGACGATGAGGAGACAAAATGGTGAAGTCCCTGTGTACGCTACAAACAGCCCTCCTCCTGAACACACATAAACACATGTACAAACATAAAATTAATATAAATCCTCCATACAGTATTTTACTTGCAACCTGCCATTTCTTCTCTTTTTGAAAGTATGAAACCTGTTGAACAGGCTTAACTTGCGACAAAGCAAAAGGCAGAAGTTGTGCCTGTAACTAATAACATTTTCAAGTTAACCTCATACTTCCTTATAACAAGGGAAGAGGAAGAAGTGTTTGACTAGTTTCAAATGAACAATCTTGTATTCCACATAGACCAAAATACAAGAGGTTTCGTTCTGTGGCAGACATACTGCACGAGTGACAAGACCCGGAATGAGGAAGGAGAAAAATGTCACCCTAAAACAAGAAACCAAAAACGACTATATAAAAACACAGTAAGAAGATTACAGGTGACCATAGATATGTTTTATTTAACTGGTTTTGCAAATTAAATGTTAGAAACAAATAAATGTAAATAAGCATTAGATGAAGACTTTATCTAGATTAACTAACCTAGTATATTCTATCCTCTACCTACTAAAGCGAACCACATCATTCTATATCAACTCTTTTGCTCTTTGCTGCCAAATCAAAATTATAATTAATATAATTTGTTAGAATTAATCATTTTTCCAACCCTGTAAAGACTGACATATTAAGTAAAAGTCAGAAAAAAAATCTAATTTCTTTGAGATGGAACAGTTTATTAAACCGTTTATTATTAGGCAAATTATTTTTAGGCAAGTTTAAAAATAGTAACAATAACAACAATATTATTGATGCCAAAAACTGAGCAAAAATATGCAATTTGGTGCATTCCTTGTTATTTATATGGCCTACAAGTAAGATGAAATTCTAAATTCTTGTAAAGTAAAACAACGAGATCTTTATAACATCATAGCAGAGTATATATGTACAATGTACAGTATGTGCAGTTTTAATTGTGGGGGCAAAACATAATGCAATGCAATACAATGATGACTGCAAGAAGTACAAACAAATGTTTCTCAAAAGACTATATCATATTTGATACCAACATTTTAACATGATTTTTCTAAAAATGTAGTAGCTATAATCAAGTAAACCTAAGTTGCTTTAGTCCAGTGAATGTTGTTAAAATGTATTCTAATGCTTAATTAATTTTTAAAAAATCATTAAAGATTTCACTGTAAAAAGACACATGCACCTCAACCTTTTACACACTAAAAAAAAGTATGAACTGTCATTCAGAGGGCAGAAGGCATGTAGTAAGTTGTGTAAAACAGGTTTTTTTTTCCCAGCAAAGTTTTCATCATGCTGATCATTTAGAGGCCTTAGAAATTCATGTATTAAAATGTAATACTGCAGGCTTTATCGGGTTTAATATTAAACAGAGAAACTGGCAAAACACAGGCTCACAGGCCTCTGAGATGACAAGACACTAATTACACATTCATTACTCATGAAATGAGTGCACGTTGCATGTTACACGCATGTTGCACGCAATTTAACATATGATAAGCTTTTCATGAAAATAAACAGATTTAAACAGATAAACAATATAATTATATGAATTAAAACAATTAATAAAACAGCAAAACATATACACATTCAATATAAGTTATTCATATTAGCTCCCCCCCCCAAGCTAATATTTTTTTATTATTATTTATGTTTCGTTGTTAATGCGGAGTGTTTGTGTTACAACGAAATATTAATGATATTTAATATTTGTACATCAGCATATCTTGTGCTGCTCATAAGACGCGAAAATATCGTGATGAAAGTATCTTGATGCTTCAAATTTTGGCTTTAAAAAGAGAAAAGCTCCGTTTTCACACATCCGGAAACACATTCACAGTCACATTTGAAGCGTATACAATAGATGTGTGTGTGTGCGTGTGTGTGTGTGACCTCAAGTGAAAACAAGGAGTGTAAAATCATAAAATGGTTATGTCGGCTTTATGGCCCGAGATGAACATGCACTTCTTAAAGGACCCAATCAAGACTGAGGCGTCAGGATGGGAAAGACAGCAGCCAACGCACATTTAAGATAACAAAGCCTTAAACTTACCGTCGACTCATGAACTTGGCCACATTTCAGAGTAAGCTCCAGTACAAATCATGCATCAGCTTTTCAGTTATAATATTTAAGGGTTATATAAGCCATATGGCTTACAGTGACCTGCATCGGAGTAGGCTACCGCGTGAGCCCGTCTAGAGCGCCTGAGGATCCTGCGCGCTCACTGATCATCATCACCCACTGCCGCTCCACACACACACACACACACACACACACACACGTCTGGTTTGCTATCCTTGTGGGGACTCTCCATAGGCGTAATGGTTTTTCTACTGTATATACCGTATATTCTATTGCCCTACACCAACCCTACACCTAAACCTACCCCTTACAGGAAACTTTCTACATTTTTAGATTTTCAAAAAACTTCATTCTGTGTGATTTATAAGCTTTTGTACCCGTGGGGACCTCAATTTAGGTCCCCACCGTGACACGAGTCCCCATGAGTCTGTGTGTAGTCAGGTTTAAGTCCCCACCAGAATAGAAAAACAGGTACACACACACACACACACACACACACACAAGTTTATCTTTGTGCCACACGTATTATCATGCTTTGGCAATCGAAACTAAACAAATATTTTTATTTTAACGTAAAATGTATAAACCCGTAATTAACTACCAGTACTTTCAAAGGATTTTGAGAAAAATATATAATTTCTGGGTATTACATCTTGTACTAAGACTAAATTTAAATTTAGTCTTTTTGTTTTAAGATGTGGGGAAGGTTTGTGAACAAAACCTGTCTTTTTGAAAATGCTTTAGTTCAATTGTGGAAAAATAAATGTTTATTTATTTATTTTAAATTAGGATCCAATTTCAAACCTATATCTATAAATCTATACAGTTAATGCGTTTACTGTTCATTTATCATTTTGAACTTTTAATTTGAAATGTTATGAACGAGTACTTCCGGGTGTCGTTTTAAGTTGACAGTAATGTGTAAATGTGACAACATTGAAATAGTTCGTAAGACTTTAACACGTAAATGTAATTAGCCTGTAAAATGTATCATTAGTAAATCCCAGAGTGCAGCAACATCCTGAGGACGCGGCAGAAGATGAAGTCACGTGACGCTCGATCAGCTGACATCATTGACGCTGAGGAAGACGACTGACAGCATGATGATAAAATTGCTCGAAAAACTACCATCTGCACAATGTCCTAAAGTAAGTAACAGCAGCTTCCTACACATAATACTGTTTATCAAATAATACATATGCAGTGTTCTCACATGAGTGGCACATGCCTTCTGCCATCAGCTTGAGAACAGCAGCCATGCTGCCCGTAATAAATACTGTGTTTTACTCATTAAATTTTTGTTTAATTGAAACCGTCTAATAATTTGTAGAAATAAATTTAAACGAGATACTGTTATTTAGATGTATAGTTAATTTCTTGGTTGTGGGTTATTTACCATAAAAGCTAACTTAGAGTCATACTTTTGGTATCTGTGGTTTAAAATTGCGGTACCCGAGAGCTATCATCAATACATACATAAAATAATAATGATTATAAAATATTCTTGCTATGTTTGAAGGAGACCCATTACGATTATGGGTACTAGGCTGCATTTAAAAAAAAAAAAGAGTTTTGAAGTATGTTTTGGCCCAAATGCCCCCTGTGGCATGCATTAGATATAGATATATCTAATGCATGCCATATCATAGCAGTAAACATTGTGGACAAATTTCATATTTTTAATTGTATATTTACCGGGTCAATCACACCCGAGAAATGAAAATGATATACAATTATGCAGCTTAGCATTTGCAATGCAATATTTGAGTTTTAAGAAAACTTTTAGCATTATTCTGCTTTAGCAACATTACCAAATCTACAATACAGTCAGTAGTATATGACTTATTACATTCTTTGACAGTAACACACCAAAAACTGGCAAAAATCATTGTATTGGCTAGAGAGTCCGACTTGTAACCCAAAGGACGCGAGTTGGATTCTCAGTCAGTACCGTCAGGAAATGTAGGTGAATGAACATCGCTCTCTTCCACCCTCATTACAAACTGAGGTGCCCTTGAGCAAGGCACCGAACCACAGCAAAATTTTGCCCACTGCTCCAGGTGTGTGTTCACTACTCACTGCTGTGTGTGTGCGCATTTGGATGGGTGAAATGCAGAGGACAAACTGGGTATGAGAGTATGGGTTACTATACTTGGCCTACACGTCTCATTGTCACTTAAGTAAAGAACAATAAATACATAAAAAAAAGACCCAACAGTGCCAGAAACTGGTTATTATTATTTTTGTTCTGTTAAAACTTATATGCTTATTTGTGACCCTGTAACAATATTTTGCATCACATGTGGACCCGGTAGACATTATAAATTTTTACATTTACATTTATGCGACGCTTTTATCCAAAGCGACTTACAGTGCATTCAGGCTATACATTTTTTACCAGTATGTGTGTTCCCTAGGAATTGAACCCACAACCTTTTGGGCTGCTAACGCAGTGCTCTACCACTGAGCCACAGGAACATTTTTAATAATTTTTTGCACATTTGTAGTCTGACTCGAGTGGTTGGGCCAAAGTGAAAATCGTACTTTTTATTTTTTATTTTTTTGATGCACCCTAATGCACCGGGTACTATTATTATTTTATAAATTATATTTTTTGTTGCATGGATAGTTTCAATACATTGAAGTTCATCTGATGTTTATCTACCAACATATAGAGCAGGGACTTTACTGACCCTTGAAGTATTAAGTATTATGGCATTATAAAAATTATTTTAAAATTGTATTTCAGTCCTTAAAGCAGTTGAAAAAAAGAATGCAGTTTCCTCTTTCTATGTATTTGTACTGCTTGGATTTATTGTGTTTGTGTTTATCAGTGATAAAGCTTGTTTATTATTTGAAGAGGTTTAATAAAGTAAAAAAAAAAATACTTGCAGGGGCCCCTCACCCAAACTTTGTCAACACCAGGTACCCCCTAAAATAAAAATGCTGTATTCTTTGTATCTATAATATCTTCAGTTAATAACAATTAACATATATGTGACCCTGGACCACAAAACCAGTCATAAGGGTCAATTTTTGCTTATGTTCATAAATTTCAACCACAATTTAAATATTTAAATATATTGAATCCTAGTATGTTGGCAAAAATTTTTCTATATGTTTTTCATATCGGTCTACAGACCCTGCTGCGGTATTTTGATGGACCCCTGGTTGAAAACGTTTAGAGAATCATTCTAAATAAACAGAATATATTAGGAGCTTTATCAACTTGACTTTGAGCACTGAATACTTCAACTCCTTATTTGCAATGTAAGCTCATACACAGGGTGGTGGATGGGGTGTGCGGCCAGAGTGGTCCGAGGCGAACAGATTACGGTGAACGGTGGAGTCTGACAGAATGGGTGGAGTTAATGAACGCTCTCTCCTCTTTTATCCGCTTTGGCGTAGGAAGGGGTTGTTCAGATCAAGAGGTGAGTAGATGAGAATGTGACCATACATACAGTATAAACATGTCTAAACTGTTTACAGAATCATGCCAGTGTTCAAGTAGATTTAGTGGTTGACTAAACATGACTGAATAATTTGTGAGATTGATTATCTTGTGCACATGTCTGAAGATCCAGGAACTACTGAGTGATTTGGACACGGCACGCGCCGAGGCTCTTCTCCAGTGTGTGCGCTCCAGGTTTGATGAGATCAGATATGCTTTGGTGGACAGAACCAATGGCATCTCAAGCACACAGCTACAGGACTTCAACTGGCAGTTAAAGGTGCACCAAGCACATACATACAGGCATGCATTAATCATAATGATAAGATCATCTATTGATTTTTCCATTTGTTAGTTGCTTTCTTACTTCCTCTTCCCTTTCCTTGCATCTCACTCTAGCTGGCATTATCCAGCGACAAGCTGTCAGCTTTAAACACTCCTCTGCTAAATCTCAGTCTGGACCTGAAGGAGAATGGAATTCAGAGATTGGTGAATATAGAAATGAACAAAGAGGAGCTGCACACTCTCATCAGTGCACTAGAGGCTGCTAATAAGGTAATGCTTGAAGGAATAGTTCACCCAAAAATGAAAATCCAAGGTATAGATAAGTTTGTTTGATAATGAGAACCGATTTGGAGAAATTTAGCATTATATCACTTGCTTACCAATGGATCCTCTGCAGTGAATGGGTGCCATCAGAATGAGAGTTCAAACAGCTGATAAAACATCACAATAATCCATGAGTAATCCATACAACTCCAGTTCATCAGTGAAAATCTGTGCATGTTTGTCAGAAACGAATCCATCATTAAGCCATTTTTATCTTCAAACCATTGCTTTTGGCCAAAATACGAGTCCTCTATCCATATTATTGTTTTATTCAATGAAGTCTGAATCAGGAGAGAAATATGCACAGATAAAGCACTGTTTACAAGTGAAAACAATTCTAAACAAATATGTTGGTAGATTTTGATGTGAGAAGACAACAAGGTATATTCTGTATCCTATATATAGAAAGCGTTATTATGAATTATGGATATGGACTGGTATTTTGGCTGGAATCAAGTTTGAAGTTAAAAGCACCTTAATGATGGATTTGTTTATCACAAACACAGCTTTTTTCTTCACAATATGTTAATTAAAGGATTGGAGTTTAGTTTTTATCAGGTAAAATGTTAAAAGGTTAATGGACTGTAAATAGACAGTGGTGGCATCTACACTTAACTCTACTGCCTGGCATTATGTGTCCTATTCTAGGTTGTGTTGCAGTTGAAATTAAGATACCAAACAAAGATTGTTCTGTGACATCAAACTTTCAAAGAGAGAATTTCAGAGTTCTGTATTATGAGACAATGCCTGCATGTGGGCAAACAGAAACCTTACGGACAGAACCGGGAACCTATCAGTGTCTCCTACCTGAGGTGTTCATGAAGGACTAAATATTATTGTTCAAGCTCCATCGTTATGGACTACAGTTGACTTGAAGTTGCCTAGGTAATGGTGGTAGGGTCGTTTTGAGGTGGAGTATTTTGCACAATGAAAATCTAAATGCCTGCCACAGATCTTGTTTTCAATTCTCCATGCAATGCATTTTGGTTTCACACCCCAAAAAGTTGCCTTTCTAAATAAAGTAACTAAAACATTAAATGACAACACCTGAGTGGTGGGTTGTTCCTTTTTTGCCAATGCAAGTCAACATAGTGACTAATAGGCAGAAAAAAGGCAGAAACCACACCTTTTCATGCGATAATGTGAATACATGACTCACTTGTAATCCTGATTAATATGTTAAAGCTTAGGTGTCCATTTTGCACATGTTGAAGTGGATTAAATCAAGTTTGTAGCATGAATGGGATTTTGTCTTCATTACTGTCAGATCATCCTAATAGTTCCATTCCCTGAAGAGCCAAGGGCGATTGGTTTATGAGAACAATTAACCCTTTTTTATTTATTCCTCAGTTAATTCTGCGTCCATCATTGATTATTAGACTTCCCAGCTCACAAAATGCCAATGCCATGTGGTAATGCAACAAGAAAGCAATCGAGTACAAAAATCAGCTCTTCACATTATGCTTGGTGAGATATTTTATTTGAATATATTCAAAATGTCTATGATTTAAAATAAAGTATCCTTAAGAACAACTGTGGTTGCAGTCCCAGCCTTAAATACATAAACACAAATACAAGCACCTTGTCTCATTCAGTGACAGTAAATTCTCCTTCAGCCCACTCCGCACTGGCCAATAGCACGAGTGCAATTACAGAAATCATACACCTATAATAGGATACTGTTTTAAAAATACTTTTTTTTTTTTGCATCCCAAGCCAAAACACAATGTATGAGTGATAGATGGCCTATAAAAAGTTACATATAAATTCACTTTTATGTGTTTCTGATTCTGGCTTGAGCACGTGTGAATATGCTTTGTTTTTACGTTGCCAGTCTTGAGATCTCTTTGATTTTTGCTTTAATGGAGAATTTCGTAAAGTTAATTCACTCCTGGACAACAAACAAACCAGCTCATGTCCCAGTCAACTTGTCACTGAAACAAAAAGAGTGTTGCAATGCAAGCAATTTATTTACATGCCAAACACATTTTGTGTATTTATAATATAGTGAATATTAATGCAGGGCATTGGAAAAGGCCTTGAAAGTACCTTTGATTTTGATTACGTGTGCTACCCTTGAGTAATATTAGTTCTATAGAAAAGTGGAAATCCATTCAGAATATTTCTACTCTGCTGTTGCATGCTAAACCCTGTAAAATACATGTTTTTTTTTTCTTAAAAGGCACAAGTTCAGCCATAAAGAAGAAAAATCTAATTTGTTAGAAGTCTTATCTGCCGTTTTGGTGAGCTTGGCTAATATATAACTCACAGTGAATAGCAAAGTATAAACCTAAATGCAAATGTGTAAGGTAAATACTGTGAAGTCACTTCCTATATAAATAGATATAACTGCATCCCTAAAACATTGCTCATATCTAAAATCATAGCTACATTTCGATCACAATAATGTTGGGAATGCCGAGTCAAATACTGAACAATAGGAACTAATATATCACTTTCCTGAAACCACTTTTGTCTTTTAACCTCTTGCTAATGAATCTGGATTTTATATATTGGGCTTTACAGTATAAAACTCAACTTCTGCTATAAATGAAATATGCAGGATTTTTTGGTTTAAAAGAAAAAGTAGAGAAAAACATGATGACATCATTCATCTTTCAATACCTGATATATTTTAATGTACAAATTTCCATACTGTGTGGACTTTAAACTCACATCCTGCTTGTCACCATGTGTTGTTATACTGATGTAAGGACATCCGTTCCTGGCAGACTGACTACATTTGATAATAGAGAACAAGTGTGTTAGGCCATATATAGACACACAAGAGCTGCAGACAATATATATTTTTAGATGTACTCTAAACTGAGCCCTATAAATACTGTAACCCAAATGATGAGCTTTTTTGCCCATTTCTTGGTAGCAGAGTTGCTAAAGTCTTACTAAGACAAACAGGTTTAATCTACAGTATGTGATGTGTCTAAACTGGGGCAAGGCATTTATCAAACTTAAACATACTATGAAGGTCTTGATTTTAAAGGAATGTTCCAGGTTTTCATTCAAGTTAAGCTCCATCAACTGACTATAAAGTTATTTTTTAAGATATTACTGTTTTAGGTAAATGAACTTATCTTCAGGAACTATAAAAGTATATGATACTGTACATTTAGTCTTGCAAGTGGAGTTTGCTCCATGTAAGCAGTGTACAACTGTTACATATTTTTCAGGTCTCCATGAGCATATCATCCAAAAATGTATCAGGTTTACTAGCATGTCATGCCAATATGAATAACTTATGTTGTATGTCAGTTCCTGAGCGCGTGGGAAGTTATTCCTGGAATCTCGCGCTGGCTACTTGGTGTGATAGAGCGTGGGTATACCCTTCAATTCAGATGCAGACCACCCCGTTTCAATGGCGTGGTGCAGTCTCTAACATTGCCTCGAAACGCCCTGGTTCTGAGACCGGAGGTATGCAGTCTGCTCGAAAAAGGAGCGATAGAACGAGTCCCTCCCAGCGAGCTGGAGAGCGGATTTTACAGCCGCTATTTCGTGGTACCCAAAAGAGACGTGGGACTCCGCCCGATTCTAGATCTCAGGCCCATCAACAGAGCGGTTTGCAAGCGTCCATTCAGGATGATAATGCTGAAACAAATCCTGGCACAAATTCGCTCCGGGGACTGGTTTGCATCCGTGGATTTAAAGGACGCATACTTTCACATTCAGATAGCACCGCATCACAGACGCTTTCTGAGGTTTGCTTTCGAGGGCACAGCGTACCAATACTCTGTTCTCCCGTTCGGGCTGGCTTTGGCCCCGTGCACTTTCTAGAAGTGCATGAATGCAGCACTTTCCCGATTGAGCGAGCGGGATGCGCGTTCTCAACTATCTGGACGATTGGCTGATTTTAGCTCAGTCCCGGGACACGCTAGTCAGCCATATAGACACGCTGCTTCGTCACTTGGAGTCCCTAGGGCTATGTGTCAACATGCAGAAGAGCATTCTCGCCCCGAGTCAGTCTATAACGTATCTGGGAGTGTGCTTCGACTCAGTGGAGATGCGAGCCCGCCTCTCTCGGGAGCGCTCGGCGGCCATTTTGTCTTCCCTGCGCCATTTCAGACTGGGCAGCTCTGTTCACTTGAAGGAATTTCAGAGGCTGCTGGGGCTCATGGCGTCTGCTGCAGCGGTATGTCATCTGGGCTTACTACACATGCGCCCCCTGCAATTATGGTTGAAATCTCGAGTCCCTTGGACGGCGTGGACTTTGGGCCGTTTGCGCATCGCGGTCTCCCGCGGCTGCATCGAAGCTCTGAGGCCGTGGCGCAACCCAGATCTCTTCAGCCGGGGGGTTCCCCTGGGCTTGGTGACGTCGCGCGTTGTGGTCACGACGGACGCATCGACTCGCGGCTGGGGAGCAGTGTGCGAGGGCATGCCGGCTTCGGGGCTGTGGTCAGAACCCCAGAGCCGGTGGCACATAAACCGCTTGGAGCTGGAAGCAGTGTTCTTAGCTCTAAAGAATTTTCGTCCGCAGCTGGAACAGCGACAGGTACTGATTCGCATTGACAACATGTCTGTGGTCTCGTACATAAATCACCAAGGAGGCGTACGTTCCAGGGCTTTGTACAAGCAAGCAGCGAATCTCCTGCTATGGGCGGACCGTCACTTTCTCTCCATCAAAGCAGCGCACATCTCCGGTCTCCTGAATCGCGGGGTGGACATGCTTTCGAGGAAGGGGATTCCTCAAGGAGAGTGGAGGTTGAACCCCGAGTCGGTGCGGATGATTTGGACCCGCTACGGGAGAGCGGAGGTGGATCTGTTCACCACGAGCGAGAATGCGCACTGCCCGCTGTTCTTCTCCCTGTCTCACTCTCCGCTGGAAGGGGACGCTCTGACATCGCACTGGCCAGCAGCCAGGCTGTACGCGTTTCCTCCAATCAAGATATTGCCACTGGTGTTATGCAAGATCAGGGAAAAGGGGGCTTCGGTGATACTCATCGCCCCGAACTGGCCAACCAGCCTTGGTTCCCAGACCTGACAGAGCTGCTGGTGGCGCCGCCCTGGCCGATCCCCATCAGGAAGGATCTGCTGTCTCAAGCGAGCGGCTCGGTGTGGCACCCGAACCCGGAGTTATGGAGCCTTCATGTGTGGCTGCTTTGGGGATATCAGAGGAGCTGAATGCTCTGCATTCTCGTGTGCTCGACACGCTCTCTGAGGCGCGGGTGCCCTCCACGAGGCGTTTGTAAGCTCTAAAATGGGGAGTGTTTGTGAAATGGTGCCATGATGTTCATATCGACCCGGCTGCTTGCTCCGTGTCGGATGTGCTGCGTTTTCTACAGTACAGACTGGATAGTGGATCTCTGCCATCAACACTGAAAGTCTATGTGGCCGCTATTGCCTCGTTTCGTTCCCCGCTGGGCGGGCAATCGATCGGTGGGCACATGCTGGTGGTGAGTTTTCTTAAGGGAGCGAGAAGATTGCATCCCCCACGTCCGCCTTCAGTCCCGCCCTGGGACCTAGAGGTGGTGTTAAGAGCTCTTTCACAGCCACCATTCGAGCCTTTAGCATCCGTTGATATGAAGGAGCTATCTCTCAAAACTGCACTTCTTCTTGCCCTCGCTTCGGCTAAGCGCATAGGGGATTTACATGCGTTTTCTGTGGACAGTGACTGTATTCGCTTCAGACCCGGCGACTGCAGCGTCACTCTCCGGCCGAGGCCGGGCTACGTGCCTAAATCACTATCTACCCCTTTCAGAGCGCAGACTGTTTCGCTGTCTGCCCTGTCTTCTGAGTCATCGACCTCGCGTGATGCGGACGCTCAGACTTCGGTGTGCCCCGTCAGGGCTTTGAGGATTTACATTGACCGCTCGGCCAACTTTCGGCAATCTGACCAGCTTTTCATGTGCTACGGTGGTTGTGCGAAGGGCCGGGCCGTGTCAAAACAGAGGCTTTCCCACTGGATTGTGGACGCTATCACGGCTACTTATACGAGCCAAGGTTTGGAATGCCCCTTTCACATTAGGGCCCACTCAACAAGAGCTATCGCCTCCTCCTGGGCGTGGTCGAGAGGTATGTCTATTCAAGATATATGCTTTGCAGCCGGCTGGTCTTCCCAGAATACCTTCGCCAGGTTTTACAAGCTGGACGTGTCTCGTGAAAGCTCGAGAGGGAACGCTCCGGTTACTGTTGTAACCTCGGTTCTCTGAGAGCGGGAACAAGACATCACGGTGGTCGCCGTGTTCGCTGCTCGATCAGCTAAGCTGCGTTCAGTATCAGATTCTGACGTAATTGTCGCGTGCACCGCATTTTATACTGCCTCTCGAGCTCGTCAGTATTTGCATGCGATTTGCATACTTCGCGTCAAGGAGTTTCCATAACGGAGAAATATCTCCGTGATGTCTCGTTCCCGCTCTCAGGGAACCGAGGTTATGACAGTAACCGGAGCATTTTACTATACTGAATTACTATTGGTTTCTAATAAAAAAAAAAAAAACTAAATGCTTACATTGTTGCAAAACACAGGGATAAAGCTTTAATAAAATCTACATGATGTGAAAGTACCAGATAAAAGTAACTTGTAATTCTTTTCAAAATTACAACTATTTATTATAAAAACCTGAGGGATGTTAAAATTATTTTCTGTGGTAATGAAATTTATGCCACGAATGTTGTTGATAGAGCTTGTAATAAACCAAGAACATCCCTTTAAGACCTTAAAACAACTTCCAAATGCTGTTTTAAAGATTTAAGCCTGTCTGACATGCAGCTGCAGTGCAGTCGTCTTTAAAGAAAAGCCTTTTTTCTCCCCATTGTGAAGTTGTACTTTCAGCAGTCAGTGAAACTCATCCTACAGAAGCAAAGTGCAAAAATCCAGTGACAATTTTAAACTAATATTTGTGACATAATCTACATTAAACAGCTTTAAAATTTGGGTAGTCATTTTTTTAGCTGCTTATTTTTTTATTTCAAAATTATAATATAGATTTATATGATATATTCTTTATAGTTTAATAATTGTTACAGTTACCTACAGAATGCACCTCCTCCTCCTGTCTGACTGACCGTCAAAACCACAAGGAGGGTAAGAGAGCCTGACCTGATGTGTGAATGGCTGGGTCGAGTCAGTGCTGCTCCCTAGTGGACATAATACAGCCAGTATACTAAGTTAAAGAAGGTGTAGGTGATGGGAAAGATGACACGTGACCACTTGTCGATGGCGTTTACGTCTGTCAGGTCTGGAATCTTCACCCTTAGCTGAGCGGCTCGCCTCCTAAGATGACTCTTTTTTCGTGACACTGGCCTCTCGACAGAGGCGGTGGGCCGGCCATAGAGGTCCCGACCTGTAAGGGGCTTACGGTATTGGATGCTGGCACTATCATAAGAGAACATGGTGTTCCTTGGGTCCCCAAAAGCACCTAACATCTCTGCTCCACTAAGGCGCAGGTCAAGGTTTGTCAGGGGAATGTTTCCATGGACATCAAACTTTAATGGAAAAAATATATAAATAAAAACAGAATATTAGCAAAGTTATGTAAGAGGTAAGCTTTAGTGATTCTTCTCACACACAAAAAATGTTTATACATAAAACAGTAGAACAATTAAAATTGTGGAAGATAAGTTATTTTCTTGTTATGGCTGATATTATTATTTTGCACTATTTTGTCTGAATATGTTATAAATAAAACTAAAATCGGGGAATCCCTTTAAAGTGAGAGTTAGATTACAGCACAAATAATTACAAAAAAATATTTAAGAAGTGTAGAACAGGTCAAAGACCCACCTGAACTTTGTTACTCTCCATCCGACTCTTTCCATTGTTGCTTTTTGCAGCTTTTTCTGCCACTTTCTTCTGCAAGTGTGGACCACGGCCGAAGAATATGTAGTTGACGAAGGCATACTCGAGCAAGGCCAGGAACACAAAGACAAAGCAGCCCATCAGATAGATGTCTATGGCCTTCACATAAGGGATCTTGGGTAAAGTCTCCCTAAGATGAGTGTTGATTGTGGTCATAGTCAGAACGGTGGTGATTCCTAAAGAGAGTCAGTAATACAATGTTTTATTTAGAAACTGTTTGACATCAAAAGTAAATTTAAGAAGTATTGGAAAAAGTGAGGTGAAGGGCAATGACTTTGGATAGTGTGAAGCACTATGTGACCTCACACAAACACACACACCTAGCGCAACTCTTGCAGCAGAAGCATCATAGTTGATCCAGAAAGAGACCCAGGACAGGATGGTGATCAATGTTGAAGGCATGTAGGTCTGCAGGATGAAATATCCAATGTTTCTCTTCAGTTTAAAACTGAGAGACAGACGAGGATATGACCCTGAAAGTGAGAAATGAAAGTACTGTCAGTGTGGTACACAAAAACACATTCAGAAGGGAAACCTTACAGTACACTAGCATTCAAAAGTTTAGGGTCAGTAAGATATTTTAATGTTTTTGAAAGAAGTCTCTTTTGCTCAACAGGGCTGCATTTATTTGATCAAAAATACAGTAAAACTGTAATATTGTGAAATACTATTACTATTTAAAATAACTTTACTATTTGAATATACTGTATTTTAAAATGTTATTTATTCCTGTGATGGCAAAGCTAAATTTTCAGCATCGTTACTCTTCAAAGCCACATGATCCTTCAGAAATCATTCTAATATGTTGATTTGATGCTTAACATTTTTATGGAAACAAGGATATATTTTTTCAGGATTCTTCAATGAACCGAAAGTTCAAAAGAACAGCATTTATTTGAGATAGAAATCATTTGTAACTATGTCTTTTCTGTCACTTTTGATCAATTTTAATGTATCCTTGCTGAATAAAAGTATTAATTTCTTTAAAAAAAATCTTACTGATGGTAGAGCATACAGTATACAGTGTAGTTGGGCGTTTAACATGTCAGTCAGTCAGATTCCTGTCTAAGTGGGCGGGTCTTGACGAGAACAAACTGCAAATTGGACCAGACTTTATGTAACAGCCAAGTGCTTAATTTCTTTAAAATCAGAACAGCATAATAACTACACACATAGCATTCTCTGTGCTTACAAATAAAAAACAACTTCATTTGAATGATTCAGTTTTGAACTGAAGGCAATCTTGGCATACAGTAGTTCTGCAGGACAGAGGAGGGCTGACTCGTCTCTAAAGATGTCTATTCATCTTATGAACATGCAGGGAGAGCACTGCACCTGTGGCAAACACCGCTTTCGTAGACAGTGTTTTATAATCAATAATAGAGAATTGCGGCAGCTCAATGTTGTCCACCCCTGTCACTGAACGTCCTCCCTGCCAGTAGAACTCAATGTCATCTGTGGTGTAGCCATCTGAGAGACAAAATAGGGACAGAAACATTCACAAATGCACATATAGTCACAAAACAGCATGCTCGCTCAAAGGGAGAGCTGCATCTCTCACATTCCTAGTCTTTGTTGTCAGTGGTGTAAATCAGCATGTGATTGCAGTGAGAACACTTCTGTGAGAGGTCTGGTGCAGGTCTAACTGACAAGATTGTCCCTGCAGACTCTCTGTGCTTATCTCCAGGAGAGCACAGTACTGCAGAACATTAAAGCTTAATTAGAGGATGAAGTCTTGTGATAGTGAATTCATCCTGTTCTTCATTAAGTTCAATCAAAAGAAACATCAGCCTAGAGTCCTGAGTGACTGAAGCACAGCGATAATCCTCATGAAGGTCTACTCTTCCCGGTCTGCAATGCTCTCTGAATTTTTCTGTCATTTTAAGTCCTCTTCTCTTTAATGTTGGAATCTGAAATTGCATGTCAAATTTGTGATGTTTGATTAATTGTCAGTTTTCTACAAATAGAAATACACTCTGGTGTCCCATGACTGTCCCAAAATGATTTTTTTAGCCTGTTCCACTCCTACTGTA
This sequence comes from Sinocyclocheilus rhinocerous, assembly GCF_001515625.1. NCBI lineage: Eukaryota > Metazoa > Chordata > Actinopteri > Cypriniformes > Cyprinidae > Sinocyclocheilus > Sinocyclocheilus rhinocerous. Next base: position 935,593 of record NW_015667306.1, read on the forward strand.
TTAACTGTACCAAAATCACATGTAATGTTGTATTGTTGCATAATCTAAATAGATATTCAGATTGATATTCATAAATTGTATTTAAATATTAAGTCAACCAACGAAACCATATTTAACTCTTCCACTTTTTGCATTAAGCCCTGTTACATGTTTTTCTTTATAAAAAAAAGTTTAAAAAAAAGGAATGAAATAAACTTTTACATTGTCATTTAGCAGACGCTTTTATCCAAAGCGACTTACAAATGAGATATATCTATCTATATCTATCTTACTACTGCCCAAGTAATTGTATGAAACAATATTAAATTTGTTTCTATATTTTACATGAAATATAAGCTTCTCAATAACTACAAATATGATTATAAGCTAAATTTGCAACCCTGTTACCTGGCATATTATGTTTATATTGTTTTTTATATAGCTTTGATTGCTTTAATGCGTATTGCTAAGCTGTACTGACATGTCTAATTTTGGTTTGTAAAAAAAAAAAAAAAAAAGGACAATTCTGTCGTCAATTATTCAATCACTAAGATATTTTGAGAAATGCTTTGAGAAATTGTCCATACAAGTGAAGTCAATGGTAATATTCTTAAATATTGTATGTTCCTCAGAAGAAAGTCAGTTTTTTGAAATAACACAAGAGTGAGTAAATGACCATTTTCATTTTTGAGTGAACTATCCCTTTAAGAGCAACCTATAAGTGTTTTTGCCAACGTTACAGTGAGTCTGATCTTGTCTTGTCCCATGGATGATGTGTATGTGGTGAAGGTGACATGGTTTATGTCTGCTGTGATGCTGGTGTTGTGGTTTCTCCATCATGCTGTTATATGCATCTCAGAGCTCTGACATGACAGCAACCTCACAGGGCTACAGCTGTCTGCCCAGCAGAGCAGCCACCCAATTACAAACACTGTCTGTCACACCGAGAGAGACAAAGTGCAAAAGAGATGGAGTAGAGGAGAGGAAAGAGTGCAAAAAGAAAGAGTGACAGAGTAAGACAGACGGAGGGACAAAGAAAGATGAAACAGCGAGATTAGTCAGCACAGCCAGATTCTCTGCAGGTGTTTTTCATGATAAATGAGATAATGCATAAATGCATTATGATTACACAACTGATTGCACCAGTATTTTTGCGGCATTGTCATGCAACTGCATGCAATAAAGAAATTTCAGCATCTTTATGTAATACTTTCAGTGAAAACTGGACTAGCATGTTGGTAGCATGTATTAGTTAGTGGTGTGTTGTATAAAAAAGTTCCTCTGCATTCATTCTCTCTATATATACAGTATTTTTCTGTCAATGTAACAAATTAATTTAGTGCTATTAATTCAAAATAATAATGTGAAAAAATAATACAATCATGCCCCTTGGCTCAAATGTAAATTATGGTAGAGGCAATTATCTTACCTACTGTAAGGAGCAATATAAGTTTGAATTACTATATTGTCCCATTCACATGGGACATGTTCATATTGTTAAAAACAGTTGGAACACAAGTAACAGAGTGCAGGAGACGCTCAAGATGTGTGCGTCTTAGAAATGCTAAGACAGAATACAGCAGCGTCTCCTGTGTGGATGGCCCCTACATCTGCCCTGGAGTGCGTTTCCCATACAACAACATAGTTCGCTGTTTAACCACCATAATACAATGCATCTTTGGAAAAATTAACTGGTCACATCTGTTTCGCAAACTGTAATAACTGTCACACATTAGTTGTTCGAACCACATTGGTTCAACAATATAGAATTGGTGTTAATGACGTCACACAAGTAGTGGAGTAATAACGTCTGCTAATTTATTTGTTTAAAATCTAATTAATGTCAGATTATGCTGTAAATAACAAACATGGCATCGGAGGACTACTTTGCTATTTTTGTTTTCCATTGTTTTGCTTTATTTTCAGGTGTTTGATTCAATCACATGTTCCCGCTTACGTCATACTAAGGGTTCCCTCGGGTTGGTAGAACATATTTGCCCATGCACACCCTTCAAAAACGAAGATTTCATTCTCATGGCAACCAAAAGATTTAAAATGAAATTTGTGTATATGAAAGATATAGATTGTAAAGCATGTTAGCTTGCTTATTTTGCAAAAGCATAATCTACATCCACATCGTACTAACTAGAAACTATGCTTCTAATCACAGTTCACAGAGCTTTGCGACTCTGTTTGTGAATGTTCCTTAGAACTATGGTTTCGGAAAAACACCAAATTGTTGTGAATGTTAGGCCAGTGATAGTTGTGACAGCTTGTGTTCAATGATAAGAAAACTAAAATAAACAAAATACTGATTCAGAAGCCACTTTTTGTCTATTCAGTGTTTTCATCTGGTACAAAACTAAAATGATTTTGAATCATCTTCATACACGGCTTTTCTCAATTATTACTGATATATGTGTGATTATTCAATCAAGCCAACTGAGTTGTTCATGGTTGTTAAAGGTTAAACCACAAACAGCACTTACAACTTTCAATCTCCAGCGTGCAGTTCTGCTCATCCAGCGGGTATCTCCGCAAATCCATCATGCATGCAGCTGTGGTAGTTATCCTACAGATATGAGGTGAAAAACACAACACAACACAATACTATTACAATCAAGCAGTTGCTTAGTGGGTCAACAGTAACGGTAAGTAAGAGTCTGAGTCTGACTGATCAAACATACTTCCGTTCTATTATTTTAGAAAATGTGAACTCTGTCCAGATGTCAGAGGAGGTAAGTGAAACATTTAAGTTGTACATTTCAGAGCAGATGGTGTTACAGCCACCTGCTTGCACCTGTAATGAGATTTATATTCAAAGCATTGAACTATAATTCATGCTGAACTAATATTGATTTGACAAGCACGTACTTCTTCATATAACAAATGAAATCATCTCCCAATCAACCCCCGTTAAGAGAAATAGATGCAACTAATTGGCTAATAATGCGCACTAATATTTGCTTATTGTTTATTCACATCATTGAAATGTTCTCTCACAAGCTGCTGGATAAACATCAGTGCAGAAACACTGCATTCCTTATACCACTCTGGTGTTTCATCCCTCTTTATTCCTCTCCTCTGTAATTGCCTTAATGCCGTCTCAGTCATGTCTGCAGCCCCTCTTTGAAATGCTTCTGGCTGGATCTTAATTACACTGAGCTTTAATTAACACGGGGAAACACACGCGGTGGCCTTTCAGTGCGTGACTGCTGCACTTTTAGACAACTTATGATGGAATTGCTTCTTCACTCTGCAGTCCTGGGTATAATTTAGGTAAAAAGCACTTTTTCCTGACAAACACACAGTAAGAAATACACGTTTCCACCCCTACAAAAACACACTTTTGGTTACCTTATTATACTGTATTGTTCTGAGTGGCAGAGAGATGGTTATCTAATCAGTTATCACATTAATTTATGGACACACGCTCATAGGTGCACAATGCTATAGAGCAGCACATGTCCATACTCCATACCGCTCAGGCATAGTACATTAGATATAAATTATGCAGTATTGAGCAAGATAGAGAGAGAGGGAATATCATATCTAACTCTGCACTCTGTAGGGAAAGAAAGATAGGAGTGCAGCTTTCCTTCTGCAGAAAGACACTTGACTTGAATTAATATTTTCATTTTATGTTTTGACACATTTAACAATGACTACTGAAAGTTATTTCTCTTTCAAAGAGTCTTTAACATACCAGAACTGATACACTTTTTCTGTAATAGAAGCTTGAGAAGCAAAATTGCATAAGCTATCAAAGCATATTTATTTTTCTTTAAAAAAAATTTTTTTCTTATTTGTAGCATAAATCTAACAAAATGTAGAAAAGAAACTTTGTTAAAAAAGGAAATAGACTATGTTCAAAAGTTTGGTGTCAGTTTTTTTTTTACAAAGAAATTAATAATTTGTTATTAATTAATATTTTTGTATTAATAATTAATTAATATAATATATTAATTGTTTTTTTATCTATATTTTTATTCATCAAATAATCTTGAAAAAAATGATGGTTTCCAAAAAAATATTAAGCAGCACAACTGTTTTCAACATTGATAATGTTTCTTAAGCCTCAAATCAGCATATTAGAATAATTTCTGAGGGATCATGTTAGACTGAAGACTGGAGTAATGACAGGAATAAATTACATTTTAAAATATGAAAGGGGTCATATAATGCGATTTCAATTTTTCCTTTCTCTTTGGAGTGTTGCAAGCTCTTGGTGCATAAAGAAGATCTGTAAAGTTGCAAAGACTAAAGTCTCAAATCCAAAGAGATATTCTTTATAAAAGTTAAGAGTCAACCACACCTACCTAAAACGGCTCGTTCTAACACGCCCCCACATACCTACATCAAATAATGTGTTTTTTTAACCTTAAACCGCATAAACACATTTCATTACACCAAATACACAAAATAATGTTCTTTTTAGCAGCATCATATGACCCCTTTAATATCGAAAACAGTTATCTTAAATTTAATAATTTTTTCACAATATTGCTGTAATATTGTTTTTACTATATTTTTCTGACTTCTTTTAAAAACATTAAAAACCCCAAACTTTTGAGCAATAGTATACATAATTTACTCATGATTTACATTTTCTGTTCTCTTACATATCTGTTTATAATTATTTTCTTTATTTGTTTATAAATATTTATGATAAACGATTTGCTGTCTGGATGAATCCAATCCAGGGTCCAGATACAAACTTTGCTCTGCTAATTACAATTGGCTCAAAAAGATCTGTGGATGGAAAATTAAAATTGTGTTCTTCCAAAGGGCTTCTGCACGAGCCAAGCAACAGCCATTGAGATGAATAGGATGCAAACATAATAGACTCATATTTCTTTGGTAAACAGACCCTACTATATTCCCTGACTGAGACAGGATACACATCTCTCACTGGGCTTTAAATTCTAAAAAAGCACCATCAGGAGAGCCAAGGGAATAGGGTCAGCCAAAAATACAGCATACACATGCAGACAGAGATAAATGTAAAGATGCACACTCACAAAACAATCAAACATTAATCTAATGCATGAGAGAGAGAAGTACACAAAAAATATTAAAAAAAAAAGATGTACAAACACAAACTCACTGACCTGAGGCCATAGAGCACATTCCCATCAGGATGCAGACGAATCATGCGGTTCTTCACTGTGACCCCGTGGACAAAAGATTTCTTGTCATTAATAAAGTAAGTATCAGGCACCCATAGTTGATCAGCCACTCGGTTATCCAAAGTAAGATTGAGGGGAATCCCTGTGTAGGACAGGCGCTTATCACGCCAAGACTGCTGGAAATACATGGTGATGGTATAGTCCTGAAAAACACACACAAAAACTGTTAATTTCTTCCATTCCACACCTCAGCCACATTGATGCCAGATTGTCACTGCATTAGATACAAAATATGAAAACACGTGGCTTTTATTGTAAAGAAAGGCAGCATAAGCACATATTTCAAACAAAATATGTTAAAGAAAAAAATTTCAGTTCAAAATGAAGATTTCAGACTTAAGTATTCAGACTCTTTCTGGTTGTCAAGTGCATCCACTGCCTTTAAGGGTACATGGAAAACTCAGACCTCCAAGTGTGGCATTCATTATACAAGAAATCATGTGTTCAAGTCGGAAACATAACAATGAAATAGGATAAACAAAACAAAAGCTGTATATTGTGAACAACAAACCAAACTGTACGTCTGAATACAAAATTATGAAAATTATTAATTTCTACCACTTACTGACTTAATGACTGAAATACAGCATATAAATTCAAATAACTTGCAAAATAATTCATTATAATTCAATGCAGACTTGCTTTCTGCTCAGTGATCTATATTATAGATATATTGAATGTTATTTACAGTATATATCCATATAGATACGTGTTTTCGGTAATGTTTCAAATAAACATGTCCCTTTCAAAGTAACAATTCTAGTTTCCCACTCATAAATATGACTTCGCTCAGTCATTCATGTGCTCAGAATTCATGACCCCATCATGTCCATAGTTAACTTGAAGAGAACTGACTTCATACATCCACTACAAATCACCCTAATACCAAAATCACTTCAAAACATCCCAAAAAGTGACGTTTGTTCTGATAAAAGCTCTAGTGTTGTTTTGTTTGCAGTTTGATGTGTTGTGAATCTAATGCAATGATATTAATTTTTATGACTTAAGTGTTACTTTAAAGTCAAAAATGTGCAAAGTATACACATACAAAAATAAAAATTCTAAATGAAACTTGAACGGGTTTCCAGTAGTTTTAACAGTTAAAACGTGAATGCTTATTAGCATATGCAAACACACGACCCCACTAACACTTAAAGTAAATATGTCACAAACTAAAATGGATCACTGCTGTCATCTCTTTTCCCTTTTCTGTCTGCATTTGTAATCTCAGGGAGGACATCTGCATCCTTCTCTGACATATCTAAGTGGATGTCAACCACCTCGAGGCTAAGCTTCCCTTCCCCTTAGCCAAGACCTCACTAACCCTGTTTTTCTCAGCTGAAGGTCATACAGCCACCGCCTGCAGATGTGTAAAATCACAAAGCATCATCCAAGATGACAAGTTCTCCTTTGCAGACAAAACAGCACAATTATAACTGTGTGGCCCTGGTGCTTCATGCTCTACAATAATATAAATAAAGCTGCATTCATCATTGCTTTGAGGTCAAGTTCATCAAGTCTGTGAAATCACCAACTTAAATGAAACCAAATGAAATCCCATCCCAACAGTACATCCATATTTCAAACACTGCTCTGCTCTCAGCAATTGCCACTTACATGACTGTGCACTTCATTTAGGTTTGCTGTAAAAAGGAAAGAGTCTCTTAAGATCCCAAATGTGCTGGGACTAACTGTAAAGTCTAAGCTTAGACTGAAAAACGCAGTCACATTTGCACAGAAGCTTCTGCTTAAACTCCATCCCCCAGTCGCCACGTTTCTCAGCTGATTAAGTGGTGAAACAAATTAAGCTGAGATCCCATTAAACCAACATGATAAATGAGAGTGAAGGTTAAACAGAGTGGATTCTCCCTGTCTCTCACAGACACTCACAAACCCCCATAAAACAATCACAGCATCTGTCTGTGTCTGTTTTAAGTCACATTTTAGACTGGTTGGCAGATAAAACTTATGAAGCTAATGCAGTCCAGAATCAACTTTATGCCGCTTTTAAAACCAACACTGTGATCGAAACAGGACAGTTTCATCTCCCACAATTCTAGGTCCAACTGAAAAGCATGAAATCGGCACTGAATGCCATTTGTAATTTATTGCCTTACAGTTTAAGATACAGATAAAAATATAACACAACAAATTAAAGAGACTATCTGAACTGTTGTGGCTATAAAATATTGAGAATACATTATACTGAATAAATGTTTTTAAGCAATTTAATTTCTGTCATTTTACTTTTTTACAAGCATTTGTGCAATAGATCTGGACATACGTTCGTGTGTTTTAGGGTAGTAACAGTCATATTCCTATGTTTAGCACAAGACATTGTTTGCTGCAATGCAGTAAAATTTGATCCTATCAATATTAACCCAGGGACTATGCAACATTTTTCATTAAACATATAAAAAATGAAAATAATTTTGATGAATTAATAATCTCCATATGTGTGACGTACTAAAAGCACTTCAGATGATTCAGTTTCCCTACAGGGGTGCAGGTAGGTCCTGTCCCAGCACTAATGCTCCTCCATACTCATCTGTACTGCAAAGTCTCTGTTAAGAGTCTTCTCACAGAGCACACACACGTCATCCAGCAGTTTGCAGATTTTAAAATGCCTATGCAATCACTTTATAACATGCATTTGGGAGGGGGGGGGGGGCCCTAAAAACATTTTTTATTTGGAGAAAATGTACTGCATGTATCCATGACCCTTAAACTGAATTTTAGAAATGCTACTAAGATGACTGAGATCTTGTTCAAAATAACAAGCGGCAAGAACTTTGGGATCCTTCAGGAGGGACAGATGATACATGCAGTTTTGCCCACATTTGGCATTAAGAATAATAGTATCTATCATACTTTCTCCTTATCACCTCACTAAATAATACTTTTGACATACATTACCATTGTGTAACACCCCTGTGGACTGTTTGTTGTGGTTTCTTCCCCTTGTGTTGGTTTAGCCCGTATAATCATTAGTTAATTACCCTCATTGTGTTCACCTGTCTGCCCCTCGTTATCTGCCCTATAAATTCCTGTCTCTTGTAATCTAGTATTGTCGGTTATTGTGAATGTTACCCTGAGTGTGTGTGTCTCATCTACCCGTATCTGCCTTGTTGTCTCTACATTAAACATCCTTATTTGAATCCTTGTCGTCCTCGTCATCCTGCCTGCCTCCACACACCTTGACCGTGACACATTGGGGTTGGTAAGATTTTTTTATGTTTTTGAAAGACGTTTCTTATGTTCACCATCACAAATACAAATTATGTTTAATAAATGTACTACTATTATTACTGTTGTTATTATTATTATTATATATTTCTGTGTAAACAGTTCATAAAATATTTCTCACATAAATACTTATTAATTGTGACATCATTACACACATGGTCTTAATATCTGGTTTGAATTGCAAACGTTTTGATTACAGTAAGTTTTTTTTTTCATAGTTTTTAATAATTTTACATCAAAAGATCAAGGAAATGATCTTTCTCATAATATCAACCTTCATTTATAAATAAAACATGTAACTGCTCTTTAGACGGGAAGGGTGCAGCCCCATGAAGATGACAACATGAGTGCATTTATGTGAGTGCGGCAGAAGACAGAAAGCCAGAGAAATGTGAAAGAGAGAGAGGATGGGTGTGCCTCAGGTTCGCTTAGGACAAGACATCATTACACACATGGTCTTAATATCTGGTTTGAATTGCAAACGTTTTGATTACAGTAAGTTTTTTTTTCATAGTTTTTAATAATTTTACATCAAAAGATCAAGGAAATGATCTTTCTCATAATATCAACCTTCATTTATAAATAAAACATGTAACTGCTCTTTAGACGGGAAGGGTGCAGCCCCATGAAGATGACAACATGAGTGCATTTATGTGAGTGCGGCAGAAGACAGAAAGCCAGAGAAATGTGAAAGAGAGAGAGGATGGGTGTGCCTCAGGTTCGCTTAGGACAAATGCTTCCTTCAGCTTCTATTATTAGAAGCAGCTGTTGCCCCTGACAACCGCTTAAAATCAACACTCCAGCACCTCAACTTCTTCACAGAGCACCCTGACAGACACACAAACAAACACAAATGCTAAAGGAAACGCAACATCATACACATATACACACAATGTAGGCCATACTTACTGTATCACAGCCTTATCTGACTGTACATTCTAAAATGAACTAATTTCTCTGTGCCCATCACACTGAAGACATCACAGAGGAAAAGAAGAATAGAGGCTGAGAGAGATACTCACTTGAGAGGAACACAACAGGATTAAAAGTAGCGAATAAAAGAACAAAAATTGAAAAAATAAAGAAAAAAGAAACTATGAGACTGAGGAGAGCTGGAAAAAAATCACTGGAAAACAATCTTCTTTGGTTTGGTGCAGGTTGCTGCAGCATTAAAGTTAACGGGAATTCAGATGCTCTTTATTTAGACGATTGCTTTTTTATTAATTGAATGGTATACTGGGAAAAAATTTTGGTTTAGAAACAATTTTCACTCAGAAAATGCTAGTAAATTTCACAAATAAATACAAAGAAATGGCAAATAGCACACTGAATTAAACATGAAAGTCTTAAGTAGAGTTTAAGAATGAAATAGTGTTTTCTTGTAAGATGTACTAATCTTTTTTACTTACAACAATTTTTAGGAATTGATATGAATCATTTCTGGACTTGAATATAAGTAAAATATCATGAGAAAAATAAATGCATATTGATATATGATTGCATAGACACAGCCCTAACCAGAATGAAGTTAGACCAAATGCAAGTAAATCAGGTTATTTGGTTATATCCAATTGTTTAACAAGCCATTTGAATATTGGTTAACATTATCCACCCAGCTGTTCTTCCAGTAACGTTAATGAAAAGTTTGCTCAGAGTTATCTGGTTTCAATATCTGGTCTTTAATGTTCTGAAAACATTCAGAAATAACGTTTTCATAACTTAATGGATGTTAGCAAAAATGTTCTTAGAACATATTTTTGTTAGCTGAGCATAAGGTTGCATGGCCTAATTGACGTAAAGGAAAGATGATACTATTATATTTGTTATTATAAAGACTCATTTTTTGTTTGGAACATAATGCACTGATCAATCATTTACAATAAGACGTAGAATGTGAACTGAGAAAGTAAAAGTAAAAAGTCTATTTTGCTTAAGTCCACACCAGTTGTTAATAAAAACACCAGCATCACACTGCAGCCAAGAGTCCACTTCTCACATCGAGCATCTTTTACTGCAAACTTAACATGTATCCTCACACTGCAGTCACGATGTGGTGAGTGAGGGCAACTGAGGTAACCAGCAGCGTACATTAACAATCAATGCAGGAGTGTACAAGAGCTGGCTATGTGACAGCACTGAGAACAGCTGACCTTCTGCAATATTCTTAGGGGAGCTGCAGTAGATTATCTTTTAGTTTAACGCCATTTCTAAATTGGCTATTTAAATTCTGCTTTTTCTCACTTCTCTGCCAAATCACCTTTCTGTTCTTGTGATAAGGTTTGCAGTGCTCTCTGAACCTGTGCTTTTCTGTGCTATAAAAAGCAAAGAAACAGAAAACACATCTGTCAATATCTGACGCTTTAATCATGAAATGTTATGAAAATCATGTCAGAGTGTATCTGTGTTTTCATTTCAAGCAAGCAAGCAGGAGAAATGGAATGAGAACATTTGCAGGGAGGCAAATACAGTTCAATATCTGATTTTCTAAAAGCACTTGGGATGCACTGATATTAAAATTCTGGCTGATAGCAATAAGCTGATAATTATTTTCATTTAATGGACCGCTGTTTAATAATCACTGTTATTAAATTTATATGCTTACAATTAAAAACAAGTTAGAAATAAGTGCTACAAGTAAATTCAGGCATCACATTATAATATTCAGGAAGAAAAAAATAGTTTTACTAAATCATTAGTGTTTCCACAGATGTGAGCATTAATCTAGATGTATTTAAATGTAAAAATCAAGTTATTAAATTTCCAATATCTGGCAATATATTCAATTTCAATCAATAATCGGTAAGTTGACTGAGTAAATGAATCGATATGGTAAATTAAAAATTGGTATGGTACACTGTAGTGTTAATCTGCAATTTCTATTGCTACCTGATCAAACCTTTAAAATTATTAGGTGTGACACTGCTTACAATTAAAAACAAGTTAGAAATAAGTGCTACAAGTAAATTCAGGCATCACATTATAATATTCAGAAAGAAAAAAATAGTTTTACTAAATCATTAGTGTTTCCACAGATGTGAGCATTAATCTAGATGTATTTAAATGTAAAAATCAAGTTATTAAATTTCCAATATCTGGCAATATATTCAATTTCAATCAATAATCGGTAAGTTGACTGAGTAAATGAATCGATATGGTAAATTAAAAATTGGTATGGTACACTGTAGTGTTAATCTGCAATTTCTATTGCTACCTGATCAAACCTTTACAATTATTAGGTGTGACATCATGTATTTATGTTGATCCAGTGATTTTAAACAATATTAATGACTTGATTAAAAACCATTTAGATGTCGAATCATATTTTTTATCACATTTTTTCAGCCTTCCTCCCTAAAAATCACAACAGATCTTGATGAAAGCTACACCTTAATGCTAGTTCCTGCAGATACAAAAATGACAGCAACTACCTCACCAAACTTGACTTTTGTTCACATTACATTCAAACAAATCTAAATTAATTCTTGTGAAATTCACCATTGACCTGAATAAAAAGCAATAATGAGAAGCTGATGAGATAAGGAACTTCAAAATGGTGCATAAGGACACTTTAAGATATCTTTGATTCCTTCTGTCCTTTCAACGGTGAATGTAATCAACTCTACATTATAATTCATAACTCATCATTCATTTCAAATGCCACAATAACTTTTGGGACGGTTTCTTGTACCCTGACTTTGCTACAAGAATGAAACTGACGTAAACTGCTCCAGGTGGTATGCTTACATACATTTAATCTGATCATTTTAGATTTTATTTAAAAGTATATTTCTAGAGAAACAGAATTTCTGGAAACAGTGAAACGCTAAGTATCTCTCTGCTGCGCCTCACTAACTCCCACCACCATGTATCCTCCCTGAAAGGCCTCCCACTTAATAAAATATTTAATGTATGGCAAACCACCACAGAAATGGCTTTTGTTCGGGCCCGCTATCCATAATTCACAAAAAAAGCTTTTTCCAGCATGGCCAAAATGACACCTTGTCGTAACAAAAGTGACAACCTCAACCTTAGACCTGAAGTATCCTAGACATCCTCCCAGAGTGCATCAGCCTTCAGAGTGGAAATGCATAAGGCTACACCTGAAGTTTATTTCAAAACACATTTTACTGTTATTCTTACTACAATTTTATCACTTTGAAAAGAAAATGATTGGCATTAATCTCCAATTCAAGGCCATCATCGGGGGGACAAAAGGGAGCTTGCATGTCCTCTATAGCAGTGGTTCTCAAACAGGGGCCCGGGGCCCACCGGGGGCCTTCAGCACACTTCCAAAGAGGTCACAGGATTCATTACATTATATTAAAAATTAATTCTTAAAAAAAAAACATTAAAAAAACAATATGTACGTTGACATCATATTTCTTTTTTCCCTCAATTTTTTTTTTATTTGAAGAGCATACCAAAGCAGAATCTTTAATCTTATTGAATCATACGAAAAAAATAATTGTGGTTAATTATTTATAACAACACACCTAGGGCCTGATTTACTAACAGCATTCTCATTGCATTTTGACGTTAAAAAACTAAAGACAGGATTTACTAAAGACACGCAGTGAATCAATAGCGATGAAAAGGTGTGGACACAGTTATTTTTGCGGCTGACCTTATTGCATATGCATTTGTAGGAGTTTCCCTTTCAGACACAAAATGTATGGGAGGAGAGTATTTAAAAGAATCATGCAAGTTGGTTTACAAAGATTTGCGGTCGTCAGTTTTAATGGTATTTGCACCCCCAAGAATATCTTAACCCATTTTGCACCCGTGTTGTCAGTAGATTACCCGCACCTGATTATCATCGGCTCTGCTTGTGTGTGACCCTACAGTAATTTGCATTGCTCTTGGTAGATTGCGTTAGTCATTATGACTGCATCTGTGTTCTTTAATTTGCGCATTGTCAGTAGATCACCAGCAACATTTTCCACTCCCATTTGTGTTTTTATGGGATTTCACTCTCACACTAATTTGCTCTGTTTAGTAAATCTGGCCCTTAGTTTCTGTTAATATAAAAGGTTTATAATAATATGTTGGACAATGGGGGGAACCCAAAGAAGTCAAAAAGGTTGCTCTATAGTACAGTATACTCATTGGACACAGGCCAATAAACTTAAGCTAATTACACATCCTATAATCCATTGACCATCATGATCATCTTCATAAAAATCACCTTTACTTATATTTCAGGTATATGACATAGCTGCTTTCGTGTACAACTGTTGGCGCAAGCTACATTAAAGTGATTATTACGTTTTGAATATGGATATTTTTCTTACAAAAACGCATCGATTCAATACAGGGTGAACTAACCCTTTAAAATCACTGTTGTGTTTTAGCATCCATTACTTCAACCTGTGGGTGTGCGTATATGGGGTCTTGTGTGCATGTTCCTCACACAATTGCTTATTTTGTCCTTCTTTGCTGAGTCAGAGTAAAGGCTTATGTCAGTTCAGTTCCAATGCCAAAACAATCATAATGCAAAATGAACACAATGCCTGTCTAATCTTACAGTCAGCTGTGCTTGTGTGTATGTGAGCAGGAGAGAAAACAGTAGCCTGTAGCTTTTTCCTAAGTGGACTACAACAGCAGACTCGAATCTCCCACTTTCTCACGAATCTAATCACTGTAGCCTTAAAGGGTTAGTTCACCCAAAGAAAACAAAATTTTTTTTTAAACAATTCTTCTCCCCCGAGTTACGTCTTCTGCCATTTTAAAGAGTATCACAATGCATACGCACGCTTTCCCCTAAGCGTAAACAACTCTGATTACGCAGATTACGTTCATGTGCGAGCTTTCTCCCCCGAACGTAAACAACGCTGATTACGTCGATTACTTTGTGTTCCGAAGATGAACGGAGGTCTTACGGGTTTGGAAAGACATGAGGGTGAGTAATTAATGACAGATTTTACATTTTGGGATGAACTAACCCTTTAATAGGTTGTGCTGACAGAGATGTCCCCTTCCTTAATAGCCCACCATCTATTAAACAACCAGAGTAGCTTGTAGACTCACCATGTTCACTTCTGACACCATGTCGATACTGGAGATGTCGATACTCATAACGACATCAACCGGAGGACCTGCAAAGCAAACAGACACCACAATCTCTCCGACATGGCCTGATAACAGTCAATGATCCATCAAAATGGTCACATCCATCAGTGAGAAGGGAAAAGTGTTTTAAACCAATATAACGCCTTTACCTCCAAAGTCAGGCCTGAGACGGATGTCGTAGCCTTTGAGTAGTTTATCCACGGTGACTTTGACATATGACATGTTGCTTGGTTCATTTACACTGTGGAAGAATTGTGTGATATTTAAGAAACTGTGACCCAATCGTGCTGAAAGAAACCAGTTTAAACTTAAAATCTGGACTTGTAGAAGAGCCAAGCTGGATTTAACTGTCTCCTAGACTGGCCAAGCTGGTCTTAGCTGGTCTAGTTCCTCAGCCTCGCCAATCTCCTGCTCATCTGGCTTTCAGCCTGAGCGTCTGAAAAGTGCCCAAAACCTCTCTAAAACCAGCCAATAGGCTGGGAGACCAGCTAAGCCCAGCAAACCATCTTAGGCTAGTTTAACATGGCTCCGCAAGGAATGCAGGCAGACTGATAACACACAAGCACGTTATGCTTTACCTGTGCGTTGGCGGGCTGCGACCGACCGTCAAAGCCACGAGCACTAGGAGACACAAGATCCCCGCGCGCCAGTGATCCCGTGCGACCAGCATCCCTCTCATCATCGACCGAGAAGCAGTAGCCCAAACTCAGTCTGAAGAAGCGCTCCAGCAATTTCAACTACACAGCAACGCATGCGCGACGACGAGACCAACATCAAAATACTACAAACGCAAAGAAATGAGCAACTCTAACGAAAACCAAAGTGGCGCGGCGAGGTGTTCTTGCGTCTGTCTCGATCCCCGATGCTGACGCTGCTGGCGGAGCGTATCAGTATGCCGGTCAGATCCCATCGCCAGCGGGTCACTAGACACGACAGCTCATGGCAGTCCTTTGCGTGTCTTCCTTGGAAATACAGAGGAGCTGAACGTACTGTCGTGTTGAGATTATGTGCCTAGCGTTATCCCTTCCGTGCACCTAAAATGATTCGGTCTGAAGCAGACAGAGCTGAGTGCGTAGTTTTTGCTGGAGGTGTGTGCACCTGAACGCGCCGCGCCGACTCAAGAGCTCTTTCGCGCCATCTTTCAATTTGCAGTGCATCACGCGCCCGAGACAGAGTGAATTCTTTGTTAGAAACTGGGAAAACGCATTAAGACAGCGGGCACCGCGAAAAAAACGCATTAATAGCCTATCCGGAGACTGTGGGAATAATTAATGTGCAACGACAGAAAGGGCGCGTGACCGCTGATGCGAGGAAAAAACAGCCAACTGTGCGTTTGAAACATCGCTACACATACCTGTAGTAGCGATATTCTATTCAAACAGCAAAGTCAAACTAATTATTAGAGAATATTTTCAGCCATCATCTATTAAGAACTGAGACCAAAACTAGACCAAAAGTCCATTTGCACACAAACCTGTTTTCTCTAGCAATGGTTGTTGGTTTCAAACACCTTCTTAAAAATATAATGTGAAATGGTGTACTGATTTGGTATCAGAAAAACAAGATATCATGAAAACATTCAACATCATCTGTCATCTTTGATAAATTGGAGAATTTATGGCTTTGTATGATCTCATTTATACGTTTTCATATGATCTGCTTACGTCCCACTGAGGGTTAGTTTTAGGGATAGACCTTCATGCTTTTTATTCCCCTAAAATCATAATTGAAATCGCCAACTTCTAAAATAGTCGCCTTTTCTCATGAGATCGGGTTGAAATATGATACAACAGGGAGAAATTCTCTGTAGCAGGTAGATTTCCAGTCGAAAGTGTCTGTTAAATTACAATATAAATAACTGCTGTCAAATAATCTCCTTTGCCTGTCAGGAACTAAACTGCAAGTCTTGGCCTTCAGGAATAATATTTATTGTTTATTGGAGCAAAGAGTTTGAGGCACGATGGCAGCCTGCTGTATTTTCATCCCCTCTGGACATTAAGCATTATGCCTGGATGCTCAGCCATGGTGTAAAATAGAGAATAGGCTTTGTAAAGTGCCTTCAAAAACAGCGTTTTGTGCTCAGCTGAGATACCATGATGAAGAGAATAGGTATAGCAGGGGTGTCCAAAAAGTCTGACCCGCGGGCCAAATACGGCCCGTGGATGAATTTCAAACGGCCCACAGCTTGTCTAATGAAAATGTAGTAGGCTATATGTGGCCCGCCAAGCATAATTTACAATTCATGCAGTTTCACAATGTCAACACAAGGTGACAGCATTCAATTTAAGCCAGATAGCTTGATATATATATATATATATATATATATATATATATATATATGGCGGTCAGATTGAAAGTATTTACAAAACTAATACCTAACTATTAATCGACTACGCCACCCGGAAAACACTATATATATATATATATATATGAAGCATCCGGCCCCCTGGTGTGTTTACATCATCGAATCTGGCCCCCTTTAAAAAACGTTTGGACACCCCTGAGGTATAGGAAAGTAGGTTTTTGGGATCTTTAAATCCTCAAGTGCACAAAGTTCAGGCCGGATGGGAATTAGGTCTTGGAACAGCAGAAGGATCTGTGCAAGAGGGCACTGGAGTGAACAGTGCAGAACAGGAACTGATCTAGCTACAAAATATTCATAAATGCCCAAGATCTCGAAGCAACGCAGATTTAAAAGTAAGGGCACAGAATGATTCAGAGTGCTGACAGAATGATGCCAGAATTTATTGCGGCTTTGAAGCTTTGTTACTAATTTCCATTAAGCCATGTTAATAATGTTGTATATTCTTTACTATTCATTATACTCATCTCAGTGATTTTAAATACATACTTTTGTATGATTTTTTGGTGCTTTGTAGCATCACCACTTGAGTGCAAATCTTTTTGAAGCAAAACTGGTTGAGAACCACTGCCTTAGAGTAACCTGTAATTAAAGGTGGCACAAATGCAAATTCACCCTCTATGTTTTCTAAATCAATTTTATTGATCCATGCATGTTTTTAATCTGAACTTGATCTTCTGGTAAAATGACAGGCTTCTCTCTAGTGACGTATGCCAGACATCTCTAATCATTTAAAATGCTTAGACTCTGGCCCTTTCTTACAATTGACCAAAGTTCACATTGAGATCTGCCTCAATCCAATCAACAACTGATGGACAGAACCCCGCCCAACTTTTCTTTTTCTTTTTCGATAATCAGTTTCAGTATGTCACAATACAAATGAAGAGATATCACTACTTCCGTTTCATCACAACTTTCAAAATCTCACTAAAAGGGCACAAAAGTACAAGAAGACCTGTGTAAAGGCCCTTTCACACCAAGGAGGATAACTATAATGATAAAGATATATTTCTAAAAATTATTCTAAATGTAAAAGAATAGCAGAGTCCATATTGTTGGAATTGCTTTCAGAATTATTTTTTTTTCCAGCTAATGAACGATAAAATTATTGACAGTCAATCAGAATCCATTCTGTTTTAAAGTACTTGAGCATTTAAAGCAGCAGAGGACAAAACTGCAGCATGCTTATAATAAACAGAATGTTATTGGCCACTGGTTTGGATGATAATATAGTTATCATTATGGTTATTTTTATAGTTATCATTCTTAGTGTGAATGGGCCTTAACTCTCCAGTTTCAGCAATATTTAGATTGCCAAACTAGAAACGTCTCCACCTACAGCTTTTTGTACCACTGGCACTCACTGAGCAGGACTGTCCAATACATCTGATGCCTCAAGAAAAGCTACTAATTAGAGCAAAAGATATACCCAGTATGTGTGAAAAGTGTGACTCTAATTCAATCTGAATTAGTTGTGGTGTACTTAGTCACACCAAAAAAATAAACCTTGAATGAGCAGCCACACCAACTGAACGCATGTACACACACGTAGACATCACATCAACCCAAACAAGAACAAAGAATCAATACTGAGTCACATTCACCTCCTACTCCTCACAGCGTGCGTCCTTCACGCCTTACTGAGAAGTGGCTCTCATACTGTGAAAACCACAGACTGCAAATACAACAGCTCCCTGTAAGTGAGTGAAAAATACCATTCTCATCATTTACCTGCTGCTTCTCCTCATTGGCTTTCAGTAGGCTGTTGTGTTGCAGAGTCAGGGACGCCAGTCCAGGGATCACTGGAGGATTCACACTATAACAAGCTTAAGGGTTCACAGCAAAGTCAGTGTCAGTTTTCATCCGTTTTCATGTCACTTTCATTGGCAGGTTTTTAATTAAAAATTCACTGCCTGTTGATAAAAAAGGCAGTTTAGGCGCTTTTTCAAGATGATAAACCAGCAGGTCTTGCACTTTGTACATATCACAAATCATGTACTCTGCTTACCAGAAAAAATGCTTCCGATATGATCCAGATGGTGGCGGTAATGCTGAAGGCTTGAGCCCTAGGAGAGACAGCTTGCATTATTGTAATGAAGCAGTAGTTGCACTAGGGTACGCTACTAACTAATTACTTTGAAATAGTTGCACAATTTAAAAAACAAAACAATAAATTCAGACTGATACAAAGACTAAGAGGAATAAAGAATATTTAAAAAACGGTGTAGACAATGAGTTGCACTGAATCAAACATAATTAAGATCTAGAAGCAAAATATACAGTATATTTTCATTGTTGTAACCATATGGCTAATTTGTTCAAATATACTAGAAGAATTACAGATGCTTTATGCTTTCTGCATTAACATTTTAGGTATATATTTAAAATTGTACATTGTTTACTTCTTTTTTATATAAAAATTTTACATTATTTTACCCATACACTACATGGCAACTATAGTTGATCCTCCTATTGGTTCATTAACAGTTTCAACTCTTCTAGGAAGATGTTGTAGCATGGCTGTGCAGATTAGCTCCCATTCAGACATGAGCATCAGTCTCGCTCCCTGTCAGCATTTGAATTGGTCCCAGAGGTGTTCAGTAAGGTTCAGGTCTGGGCTTTGTGCAGGCCGTCTTTCTTTGGCATCCTAGGATAGTGCATCTTGAACATCACTGAGCTCTTTGGTACACCACATTCTACTTACATTTGTCAAAGGGGATTGTCTGGCTGTATGCTTGATTTTATGCACTTGTCAATAATAATGATCAAGTGCATGACTAAACAAATCATCTAAGAAAGCCTTCCAAAAAAAAGAGCAAAAGGGCAACACACTGCCATAATATTCTCAATCTCTAAATATGAATTTTAAGGCTGTTAGTCCACAAAAGTATTTTTTATCTTCAATTGTTTTCAATGGGAGTGCACATATTTAAAAAGCACTGTGTGCTTGGCTTTTTTTCTGGTCACAGAGAGTTGAAAAATGTTCAACTTTGGGTAAAATGCAGCGATCCAGTGACAGTGGAGGAGGGGTGGGACAAATATCACCAATTACATTGTACTTGTACAAGGACTGAACAGCAACAGAGAAAAAGTCAATATTCCTGTTCGCCGAGTATCCATTTCTGTACCAGATTGCATCTCCGGAATCACATACATTTTATTTTAATAGTAGACAAATTAAGTTTTGATCTACCTGACAAAGATTGAAAAGGGTTAACATTGTTTGTCTACTTAAAATTGAGTTTGAGAGTATTGTGGCAGCATAGCTGAAATAGTCAAACCCGTAAGGGGGTGTCCACAAACGTTTGGCCATGTAGTGTACACATATAATCTTAGAAAGATTATAAAATAATTGTGTACTCAGCTGTGTTTAATGCTTTAGCTAAACATGCCACAGATGGGAAATCTATAAGATTACTGGTCAGTGCTATTTTTAAAGGTGGTAAATCTGAAAATATGATTTTTTTATGAAGTTTTATCATACTATGGCCATATAGGGAATAGTTCTGTCATCATTTACTCACCCTGATGTATTTCCAAACCTGTATGACTTTCTTCTATGACAAATAAAAGTAGACCTCATTGACTTTCATTGTATGGACAAAAATATGGATTAAAATAAAAAATATTTTTTTGTTTCACCGAATAAAGCAAGTGATGTGGGTTTGGAATGCAATCAGGGTAAGTAAATGAGGACAGAGTTGTCATTTTAAGTATACAACTGTAATGAACAGAAAAATGGAAAATAAGACATAAATATCCCTTTAAAACTCAACACAGCTGTCAATTAGACTTGTTTTTGTGTTGTGGGTCCATTCTCATACGTAGCACCAAGCTCTTCAGGCATTCACTCCGTATAAAGACCCAGTGGGTGGGGTCTGGACATTAGGCCTCTGGCTGTTCTGTACATGTTTAGCCTCTGAAGCCATGTGTTGCTTGAATAGATGACTACACAGACCCCCTGTGACCGACTTTGTAGGGCCTGGGCCGAGGTTAGGATGTGCTGTCCATCATTCTAGACCTCCCCTGTTGAGTTTAAAGGACATGTGTTGTGTTTGTGTGTCTTATGAAAGACATCAGATTATTGGCAATAGTTCATGGGGATGGCAGGACTGGCTGTTGCTATGGCGACAGTGCCAGTGGTTTGTTTAGGGGTTGTCTGACCCTATTTTTGCATTTATAATTTTTCAATTTTATAATCTATTTCAAACCATTATTACACGCATGCACATACATAAATCATGAATTTGTATGATGCCGCTAATACTGCTGCTGTGATCCAACATCAAAAAATGTTTCGGATAATAGATGTGATATGATTAATTTGTGCCCTGAGTGGAACAAATGGAAATCAACCATTATTTGGTATGGCAAATGAGTGCTCACAAGCTTTCCCCAAAGCCTCAGACTGATAGTTGTGTCTGTTTTTAATAGAAACTGTTTTTTACCCTCAGTCAAACATCTCCATCTGCAAATAAAGGATCAAAACACATGCTTCATCATTCCTAATAGTGGATTGTAAGTAAATGAGACTCTTAGTAAAGATTAATTACTTGCCACATAATATGAAATCATTCATGCAACACACTGCCATGTTCTCACTGCTCTAAATACACCAGCATAATTACTAAACTGTCTTGGTCAGAACGAATTGACGAGTATTGCAATATATAGAATTGGATCCCAGAGGTTGTTAGTCAGATGGGACGGCTGCCATATTGCCTTGTTGGGTTACATCCAAAAAAATAAAACATAGAGGACATATCATACAAAGGGCAATGAAACGGCACATCTAAGCCAAAAAAATACATATTTCGTCTCTTACTCTTTGTGTCGCTTGTTAATTAAAGTATATTACTCCTTCAAGCCATTAATATGTTGTGAGTCAGTTTTGTCATCATTTACTCACCCCTGTGTCATTCCAAACACGTATGAGTCTCCTTTCTTCAAACAAAAATGTGAAGACCATGCACTTTACCATGAACAGAAGCTTTCAAGCTTCAAGGATGCAAAGGCATCATAAAAAGAATCATAAAAGTGGTCTTGTGCGTTACATTCCAAGTCATAACATACATTTGTGTAAGAAACAAATTGTTCTTACACAAATTGTGTAAGATATTTATGGTGTTATTTATTGCTCGTTTTCTCTCCAGTGAGCCGTTAACTGTTGTAACCGGATAATTAAATGAGTTGAACTTGACATGCGATTGGGTTTTGACCAGCATGTGGTGTTTCAAGCGATTTGAAACAGTAACTCTTGTGGCAAAGCAATTGGTTCAAATGATTCAGAGTTTCGAAAAGCTTCATTTTCCCCATTACTAGCTTCAGAAGACATATTGCACATGTGTCGTATGGACCACTTGTATGAGTGGACTTTTATGAGTGTTTTGACTGGATTCATTCATCTCATGTGAGTAAACAACATTTTAAATATTTTTGAAAAAAATTGTCTCTATTTTAAACTTCTTAGTGGGGGAAAATCATTGAGTACATCTTGAAAGGAAGCTTTAGAAATGTCTCATATGTAGTTTATCTTATAGTTTAAACCTAAAGGAGAGCGACATTAGCTTTGATCAGTGTTATTGAATTGGCAAATGAGACATGTGTCCTCATTGACACTCAGACACACACTTTTATGTCTCTTTTATGTGTGTTTTGGACAGGCCATTTTGATCATCAGACATAGGTGTAATTCACACATTTGTTTCACCACTGCAAACAGGCACGTGTGTGCATGATTGTGTGGTTTTCTTGTACTGAAAAGGTTCCAGGGATGTTTAGATGAATCTCTGTTGTCCATTTGTGCTGCCACGTTGAATAGCACTGTGTATTTTAAGGGCGGATGGAAAAGGTCTTCACTACTTCTATTTCAATTTGAGTGATGGAAAGAGGGGTGGTGAGAGGGACTAAGAGAAAAAGAGGAACACTAAATAATTCCAAATGCCACACGTGCAGTAGATTTACTGACCTATGAGCCACTGCGCTTCCAGCATCCACCACACAGTCTTTGCAGTTCAAGGTCATGCTGTATCCCAATGTTCCTGACTCTGTGTATATTTTCAGTCATTTGAGTGTGTTTGGTTTTGTGTCCTTTTACAAAGATTAAAACCCATGTAGAAATATGGCGAAGCGAAACTGGAGGGCTGGAGGGCAGATGGGATGGAGTTCAAGAAAGCTTCTGAAAAGAAGTACTTCAGCTGATGACCCTGAGGCTCCAAATGCAAGATGTTCAGACAATATTGTCCAAACTACTCATGGTTTGTGCATTTTTGGTGGAAAAACCACACTGTGAGATTAAAAAGTCATGTCACACACAGGCACACGCAAAGTAGAGGCTGCTGTAAGACACTTAAGTCAAGCATCATTCAAGAACCAAATGGTGCATGAATAAGACATGAGAGCATCTGGAACTGTGGATCTGGACCCACACCTCTACAAAAACGCACAAGACAAACCGCTTACATTTAAAACCCACCTGCATCTGAGAGAGAGCCTGTTTTTATAAGTGTGTGCCATCTCATGAGTAATTGAATTGTTCACTCAACCAATTGTTTTTTTTTAAACTATACTAAACAAAAGGAAAGGGAAAACACATATTTTGTGAAAACTACAGAAAGCAGCACTTAAACCGAGATTAAAACTTCTATACAGGTTGGAAAGATTCGTCTTAGATAATTTTTTGGTACATTAACTTAATTAATCAGGGAACACACATACTGGTAAAAAAAATGTATAGCCTGAATGCTCTGTAAGTCGCTTGGGATAAAAGCGTCTGCTAAATGCATACATTTATTTATTTAATTTAACTTTTTAGTCTGTTTTTCTTTCAGTACTGAAGAATCAGTGAATTTCTCACTCTCAAATCTTCATGGTGAATCAGAGACCATTCTGAATTTCGGATCTGACGCACTACAGTCCTCTCCTGTTATGAGTCAGATGCACTAGATTATTGGACTTTGCAGTGTTTTGCCACTGTGGAATTCAAAATCTGTTTGAGATGGCAATAAACAGAAGTAACGATTAAAGTTGTTTGTTTGCTCAAAGTAGAGTAATGCAAGATGAGTCCTTCATATCCACTTTCAAATCAGCTTTAGAGAGACATGTACAAAATGACATCTTGAGGAAACTTGATTAAACTGTCTTGATGAAGATGCATGTGGATGCATGCTAGTTATCTTCTCTCTCACTCTCTCACTTTCAAAAGAACTGTGGATTTTCAGTTGAAATCTTTATCAGCACTGCACACCTCTGTCATCAAGCCATCATTTATTTAGGCTGATGGCTTCAAAATGGCTCGCCACAAATGGGCACCACTTCTATCTATAGCAGAATCCCTGACTCCACTCATCCATCTGCACGGTTCATATACATCCATTTCTCTCACACAGTCAGTTGACTAATATGAAAGGCTATAGGAGTGCCATTTGAAAATAAATTCAATGGATTTTCTATCCTGATTAAGGTCTATAAGGTAATAAACCTTTAATATGAATTTAATATTTAAATGTATGAATAAAACTTATCTAAGAGTCAAACTGAAATCTGTATAAAAAGCAAAAATGATGGAAAATGTAAGGAATTCATCTAGTAAATCATTCATGTCTTTACATAGTGTAGTATGAATCACATGGCCCTCTAGTGCCTGCAGCTGTCTATTTTAATGATCTAAGCCTTATGTGATGTGAATCTAGTCTTTCACGTGAGTGACTTTACCAAAAATATTATGAATATGCTGTGTGTTGCTTATGTTTGATGTGTTGATAGTCAAGTCGTCACCTTCATTTATATAGCGCTTTACAGATAAAGCAGCAAAAGCAGTTTTCTGTCAAAGCAGCTTTACAGTGCTAAACAGAAAAAAACGTGTGCTGATGATGCAAAAGGACAATAGAAAACAGTCAGTTTTTCAGTTAAAATCAGTTCATCGTTGATTCTGTGATGTCATCATCCAGCTCAGTTCAGTTCTCTTCAAATAGTGCTTGTGTAATCAAGTCAACAATATTGCCAGAAATTGTGTCCCCAACTAAGCAAACCAAACGCGACAGTGGCAAGGAACCAAAACTCCATCGGTGACAGAAATGGAGAAAAAACCTGGCTCAGTCAGGGGGTCAGTTCTCCTCTGGCCAGACAATACCAGCATGGTGTGGTTTAATTCCAGGCTGCAACGCAACTCAGATTCAACAGAGGGCTTGTCTGGTTCTCATGGTCTTGTGCCGATGGCCATCGAGGTGATGAGGTCTTTGCTTGGGATCTGTCTCTGGAGCTCATCTAGTAGATATGGTCTCTGCTGACATTCAGGGCTGTAGAGGTCATCTGTAGGTGCTGATCCACCATCTGGCCCGGATCCAGGTGACTGCAGTGACCAACTGATCTGATATTGACATACTTTTACAATTTACCCCAACATTTCCTCTTTTTGGGTTTTATCTCTGCTTAATAAGGTCTAGCTTTATCTATATATATTTATATGCTCTGTTGCCCAATGTACTGTAACTGTACACTTCTTTAAAGTTTATTAAATTGCTGTGGTATTATCAGTACTGAAGCAGTCAGCAGAGTAGGAGATCTGAATGTGCATCATAAGTCCAAAGAGGTGTGCGTGTGTGATGAGAAACACTTCTTGATGTTTCACTTTATCAGCAGTCCTGACAGTGGCCATCTGTGCCTCTTATCCACTACACAGCTCTCCTGGGACAATGAGCAGAGGAACAAATGTTTAAATTTAAAGTGTGCGTGTATGAGTTTGCACTGTGCTTGTCATATTAATGCGTGTCACAGCATTTCGCTCTCTTCAGGAGGTTTATCTGACCAAACGATCAACTGCCGCTTTGCTCATCTTTTCCTTTCTGTTAGTAAGATAACACTCGAGAGGGGTGACATCATGGACACATGACTAGTCTCTGTGTGTTCAGGGTTTAACTAGTCTTAAAAGAAAAGTTTAGTCTTTTAAAGTCTTTATTCTCAAAGAAATGTACTTTAAATCTTTACCTTCATGTCAGCTAAAAAAAAAAAGGTCAAAGCAGTTATTGAGTTTGAGCCTCTCTGTGATGGTACCACGAGGCGTCGCTCACTAGCGGATCTCAAACTTCTGGAGGGGATGTAGATTCGTAGTAGTGAGTGGAAGTAGGTGGGTGCTGAGCCTGTGGCTGTTCTATATGCAAGAAAGAACTGATCCTTGTGGAACCCCAGTGACCAGATGATGTGCTTTGGATTGTTGTTCTGTGAAAGAAACAATGATACCTGGTTGAAAACAACTATTTTGAGGGTTTTCGACCTCAGGGAGGGGACAGAAGGAGAAGATGGGAGTTTTAGCGGTGGGTGTGGTTGGTTTGAAGTCCTGTGTGTGTGGGGCTGAGAATTGACTAATGATTGTTCTAGTTTTGTCTGTAAAGAATGTGGCGAAATCATCAGCTGTTATAGAAGTGGTGGGAGGTGGTGGACAGAGAGAGTGTGTCTGAACCCCGCACAGCTCAACCTGGCTCAGTCTTTGCCAGGATGAGCTGTAGGTGATGTTCTTTAATCCGTCACGAGATGTCCGCCAGGCAGCCTGAGATCCGGATCGTGCAGCCGTACAGGTTGGATCATCTGGTTGAAATGAGAGATAGAGCTGTGTGTCATCAGCATAGCAATGGTAGGAGAAGCCATGCGCCTGTATGATGGGACCCAGTGATGTAGTGTATATGGAGAAGAGGAGGGGTCAAAGAACTGATCCTTGTGGAACCCCAGTGACCAGATGATGTGCTTTGGATTGTTGTTCTGTGAAAGAAACAATGATACCTGGTTGAAAACAACTATTTTGAGGGTTTTCGCTATGAATGGAAGGAGAGAGACAGGTCTGTAGCTATCTGTAAGTTAAGTGTTTAATGTAGGTTTTTTGAGCAGTGGGGTTACCCGAGCCTGCTTGAATGCAGTGGGGAAAGTGCCTGTGAGGAGTGATATGTTGATGATATGTGTGAGTGCTGGTAAGACTGTAGGAGAGATTGCTTGGAGAAGGTGTGAGGGGATTGGGTCTAGAGGGCATGTTGTAGGATGGCTGGAGAGGAGAAGTTTTGATACTTCTGCCTCAGTGAGGGGACAGAAGGAGAAGATG
>NW_015667306.1:962795-964684 GCF_001515625.1 Sinocyclocheilus rhinocerous
AGAAGATCTGTAAAGTTGCAAAGACTAAAGTCTCAAATCCAAAGAGATATTATTTAATAAAGTTAAGAGTCGGTCACACCTACCTAAAAGTCAGAGATATGTAGGGGTTTTACCAAAATGTTGTCTGCAATACAATTGCGTGTGTAAATTAAGTCAAGTTGTTTGCCTGATTTGTGCGTGTTTAACAAGCCAAAATGCAGAATGAAATTTCAGAGCTATGCTGGAGGGTATGATTCAGTTATGCTTTGTTCCTCTCACACAGTTGTGCAGCTTCAGAAGTGAAATGTACCAATTGCATAAACAATTTTTGGGTCATCCTTTTATGTTCTACAGAAGAAAGTCAGTCATACAGAATTGGAACAACATGAGGGTGAGAAAAAGATGACAGAATTCATTCAAAGAACATTACAATAAACGAGATGAAGGAAATCCTTGGATCTCATTGCTGTGTATTTTCATTTCTTATTCATTGCTCGAATAACCTTCACAGGGTTTCATAATGTATACTTATCTTCGTATGACAATGAGATTGTGTGGATGGTGAATAGATTGGGGAGTATGTGAGGATGGTGTATGACTCATCAGGTGAGGCGTATTGATCACTATGGTTCCCAAAATGTCAGCCCCAATCAGACATTAAAGAGAGGTGACTAAGAGTCTTTTGGTATCCACTCCCCAGGCAAGTAAGCACAAATACATACATGAGTACACATGATGCAGCAACATTCATAAACATAAACAAAATTAACACACACACTGCACGCACCTAACATACCAGTTAAATTACACATGTATGTCGTAATTGCAAAAATGCCCATGTCTTATGGGTGTTTGAGTGGGAGGAGAAGCTGAGAAGTGAGAGGATCTGATGGTCATTTCTTCTAAGCATATGAGCCACTGAATTAGACAGCCCAGCACTATGAAGTTGTTCCCAAATTAATTATTTGTCCCCCAAATCAATGGCCCAAGCACTAACACAGATCAACTCACCTGTCAGTCTCGCGGATTCACACCCTGCAGCCATCCAGCACATCACTGCTCATCTGCTCTGTACATTACATCACACTGTAATGCTGTTTTTGAACAGACAGGAGAGCCTGCTCTGCCCTTTTTGTACAGTGCAGCTGGCTGTCAAAATCAGTTTACGGTTCAGGTTCACTCCCGGATACTTATTCGATAAAATTATATTTTACCACTCTTTGCAAATTAACATAATTTTTTTTAGCAACATTAATTAATAAATGGATTTGCTGTCTGCCGAAGCAGATTCCAACGGCTTTGGCAGTTACAGTGAGCTTAAGTCTGAGACAATGAAAAAACAAGGAATAAAAACCTGATTAAATATATTTATTTCATATACATTTTTATATATCTATACTAATCAAATAAGTACAAATTTGTGACATTGATCATGAGACTCTTTGTGCAGACTATTTAGACTAAAAAGCTCAAGATGCTTTTTGGATCGGTCTCAACTTTTCACTCAAACAATTATGCGGATTATATATTTTGTGACAAAAGAAATGTGAAAAATTGGAAAAATGGCAATAAAGCACTTTAACTAGTGGTCTCAGTGGATGACACGCTAGTTCACATAACATGGAAATTTACTTTATAAAACATAATAAACAGATCAATGTTTGCCAAATTTCTCTCTGAAGTTGTTCCTTTATTTGGGGCCAAGAAAGGTCAAGTGTCTGGATCTAGATGAGCAGGTGACCTTCATAAAGGCTCTGTTACGGGGCTGACAAGACGTGAGACGTGCGGATCCATATGCAAGCTTTATTAACATCAGAGGAGGTCAGACAGCCGTGACAGGACGGACAAAGAGTTCACTGACGACCCCTTGGCCGGAACAGAACAGGCAGAGAGTTCATAGATGGCCTCCA
>NW_015667306.1:964800-987862 GCF_001515625.1 Sinocyclocheilus rhinocerous
GGGTTGAGACAGGACAATTGTTCATAGGCCGTGACAGGACAGGCTGAAAGTGTGTTGCTGGGCGCCACCACCACGCAAGGAGCTGAAGCGAGCACCGCCGTTTCGGGAGGTTCTGTAGCATGCGCCGCCACCTCTGAAGAGACTGCAGCGAACACCATGGCCTCTGGGAGCACAGCAGCGGGCACCGCTACCTCGGGAGGTTCTGCAGCGTAAGCCGCCACTTCTGGAGATGTTGTAGCCGGTGCCGCTACCTCTAGCAAATCAGCGGTGGAGTACGCGGCCCAGCTACACCATAAAGCAACCCCCCATATGGGAAGTGCTGCAGACAGGGGAATGAGTTCATGAACAGAAGGGCTAGAGTGAGTGGGTTTGGGGATACCAGCGGTGCGTGCAGACACCCAGAGTGCAGAGCAACTTGAGTGAATGAAGCAGATTGCAGAGACTAACCCGGAGTGTGCTTGGATGACGACATGCATTTAAGTGGTTTCATTAGCCTTGTTGTCACTCAGAAAAGGGCCTTGAATTTGTTTTTGACAGCTACAGGAAGTGAAAACATGAAATCTCTTTTTCTCTGTTCCCCACATACACCATGTATCTCTGTTCCCCACATACAGTGAAAAATCATTGCTTAACGGAACTGCTTTTAATATATACATATTAAATTGATAAGGCGTACTGTACTGTTACTCTAAAATGTATACATCATAATTAAAATCTTATTAATTCATGTTTCTTGATGACAAAAGATCTTCCCTGGCTATTTGTTTTGCACTATAGCTGCAGCCGAAAATTACAGTTTGATAAGTTGATAAATATGATTTGTATATTCAGGGGCACAAGTGCCTGGAAAAGACATGATTAAAGGAACCAAAATCACTTTTTAATTTATATATGCAAATGTAAATAGATTCAATGCAAATCCAATGAATATAACGAATCTGTAGTGGACTTGATCATTTCAATTTGTAAAATGGTCTTCTCTGTTTCCCTTTCATCAATATTTGATCTGGCTAATCATGTGTCATGGATCATAGTTTTGACCTGACCTCAAGGACAACAGACAGACTGTCCCACCCCCATCAATCCTCCCTCTCGTTTTCTCTCTTGGTTAAGTGCTTAATAAACCTTGATCCCCTGAGATATCTCAATGCAGTGTATAGTAGCAGCTAAAAAAACATTTGTTAATATCTTATATTTTGCTCTGTCTCTATAACAGCCTTGAATCAACCATTTAGTCTTCCCAAATGACACCTTAAACCTTTGATCTCAGAGGAGCCTTGCGTCACCATGGCAACATCAGGGCATTATCTTATGCTGTGTGTTAGGCTGTGAATTGTAATGGATGCTCTCATTCTCTTCTTCAGATCTGCCAGAAGCTTATGAGGAATGATAATAAGAGATTCGTTTGGTACAGCCTTATGAATCAACACAAAAACAAATCTTTTTGAGAAAATTATGAAACACAGAAAAATATCTCTTTATACAAAGACAACAAATCATTGCATTTGACTTGCACGTTAACATTTTCTAAACATCAAGTAGATTATTATTCTAATGTTCTAAGAATCACATTGTTTCTTCCTAACATCCATAACATTATATTTTAAAATACTGTATTATAAAATTCTATTATGGATATTATTATATTAAAGATATTATATTATATAAATATCGTATTGATATTTGTCCGTAGAGTAGTTGGATTTTTCCTTGCTTGTTTCACTCCGCTTGTCTGTGTTTACCTGTTACAAAAAGATTCAGCAGTTGTTTTGAAAGCAATATCACACAATCATGCTGTTGATTTGAGAATGTGTTTATGTCTGATATTGCTTAAATAAATAACTATAAAAAACAGAAAACTAAATAAATTAGACCTCGATAAGGAACAAAGTAGCAATAATACAGTCTGTTTTGCGTAGAAATCATGTATCAAATCATAAAGGATTAATCAAAATGAATTTTAATGTGTAGTTAATTTCATTTGTAATCCTGAAAACATTATTCCACATTTCCTCATTAAGCAAATTCTCTTAGCCATAGTGTATCCGAGTCAGCATGTAAATAGACCTTGAAATCCACCACATCCATGATCCATCTCCTATTTATTAATCCTTCCTGAGGTGTTTTAGCTACATGGATGCACATACACACACACACACACACACACACACACACACACATATATATATATATATATATATAAAATGAGTCTTTCTACCCACTTGCCATGCAGGTGGGAGAGCAGCTGACAGCAGAGGTGCTTCTATAAGATGGTTGTGCTGCTTTTATGCAAATATACCACACATTGACACTCCAAACTGCTTCCTTTGCATGTCATGTTAGCCGTGATAACCGTTAAACCGTTAAAGGGTCATAGGATGCTACATGCACTTTTACAAGTTGTTTGAACTGAACGCTCTGTGATGTTCATCTCGCCTTATTCTGGATCCGAATAAAACATCAGATCATGCACAGACTATCCTGTCTCTTTGAATTTAAATCTATATTTATTCACACCGGCTCTTGAAAACCTCTATGCGAACACACTTGCCCGAAAAAGTGCGGGGGACGAATTTACGTGATATTAAAAGTGGGGGGGACACGTCCCCTGCGTCCCCCGCGTAATCTACGCCCCTGCACTGCAGTGACAGTTTGGCATTATCATAATGGACTAAAAACAAGAAAGATTCTCCTTTAACCCCAGCCAAGTGGTTTACAAAACACACACACACACTCACATACTGTTTGCGCTGCAGGTGAATGCACAGTATGTAAATTAAGTGATAGGATATTCAGTTTTAAGATGAAATTAATAGTGACAAGGTTAGAGTCTAACTTGTTGTGGAGTTGTCTTAAGGGTCAGAAGTTAATAAAGATTGCTGTAATGACTTTACAGGCTGCTCTGAAAGTGAAGTGCTCTGATGAGAGCTGCTGTTGTGACACGGGACCTACTATAAGTGTGCATGAAAAGCAGGGAGTGTGTGCAGTGTGCTGGTGATATGTGATATGCATGGTTTACACAACCTACAACACTTCCATGTTCATACTATATTTTAGTAAGAATGTGAAGCTATTAGAATAATTATACTGTAAATGTTAAATAATCAATTATTGTAGTAAATAAAGTAGCTAGTTTTAAACAAATCATATATCATATACACTACTGGTCAAAAGCTTTTTGAAAGCAGTCTCTTATGCTCACCAATGCTGCATTTATTTGATCAAAAAATACAGCAAAAACAGTAATATTGTGAAATATTATTACTATCCAAAGACCTGTTTTCTGTTTTAATATATTTTAAAATGTAATATATTCCTGTGAAGGCAAAGCTGAATTTTCAGCAGTCATTACTCCAGTCTTCAGTGTCACATGGTCCTTCAGAAATCATTCTAATATGCTGATTCGGTGCTTAAGAAACATTTCTGCATTATGCAGAAACATTATTATCAGTTTTGAAAATAGTTGTGCTGCATAATATGTTTGTGGAAACCATGATACACTACCATCCAAAGTTTGGGGTCAGTAAGGTTTTTTAAAAGGAATAAAAATACTTTTATTCAGCAAAGATGCATTAAACTGATCAAAAGTGAGAGTAAAGTAATTTATAATGTTACAGAAGATTTCTGTTTCAAATAAATGCTGCTCTTTTGAACTTCCTATTCATCAAAGAATTTATCACAGTTTCCTCAATAATGTAAAGCAGCAAAAACATTGATAATAATAAGAACCATTAATATTTGAGCACAAGTAATCATTGGTAATAACTGAGCACCAAATCAGCATATAGAATGATTTCTGAAGGATCATGTGACACTGAAGACTGGAGTAATGGCTGCTAAAAAATCCAGCTTTACCATCACAGGAATAAATTACATTTTAATATATATAAACAGTTAGATAACAGTTGTTTTAAATTCTAATAACAATTCATAGTACTACTCTTTTGCTGTATTTTTGATCAAATAAATGCAGCCTTGGTGAGCATAAGACACTGCTTTCAAAAACATTTAAAATTTTAAATATTCCAAACTCTATTACATTAAAATCCAGTTTTTATTTAACTTCTTGCCAATATCAATATCCACATTTCAGCAGGTAAAGACCCCAGCCAGCACATATTGTAATATAAAATCAGCAATACAACAGAAATACAACTGGTTATGTGCTAGAATTAGGGTCCACCATTATTTTATTACAATGATAAGAGCCATTCTTTCCTGTTTTATGCCCTGTGCTAGTCAAACACATACTGTAACATAGATCACATATCACCTTTATAATAGTTGTAAAGCTCATGGCCTGTACTCACTAAAGCGAGTGCCGCTCGCACTCATGAGACTGAATAAGATTCACATTGTTCATAAAGGGTGAATAATAGCATAAACAAACATAAACATTAATATGCACTTGTAACATACACTTGCATTCAACAGAAAATTGTTGTCAGGTCCATATGCTGGACAAAAAACAGCGTAGGTATAGCTGTACTTATCAATTACAATCTCCCATTAAAACAGACTTGGCATGGTATGATTAGTTATTCCCTTAATAACATCCTTCTCATCCTCTCCTTCATTAGTCTGCATTGCTCTGCCTATCTGATCTGCTGTCACAACTGTTAAAATTGCACTTTTCTTCCCTCTCATCATGCGTTTCTGTGTACCATCTTCAAAAGGATGAGAGGAGTAAAGTGAAAAGGAAAAGCCCACCTTCAGAGCTCAGTGGGTGTGCAACAGGCGCACAGATGTGTGAGGGCAAGTGTAGCGGCCCGCTCCTTTAATGTAAGC
Source organism: Sinocyclocheilus rhinocerous (assembly GCF_001515625.1). NCBI lineage: Eukaryota > Metazoa > Chordata > Actinopteri > Cypriniformes > Cyprinidae > Sinocyclocheilus > Sinocyclocheilus rhinocerous. The sequence goes on from NW_015667306.1 coordinate 969,589, forward strand.
GGAAAGGGCCCTGGTTTCGTTTGTTGTTAGATCTCTCTATATATCCTCTGAATATTATTAGCTTGGTTTCAATAAACCCTTAATGTTACTGTTGATATGCCTATTAACGGCACTAGCTTGAGCTCCAAATATCTTAAAATACACTAACAAACATCTTTAAAACACTTTCGCTTTACAACAGAGACCAAACAAGTGTATAATCACAGTTAAATAACAACTGCGTCACATTTGGCGTTTAGACGCTAATAATACACAGCGATCTCAATAAACCTTATGAACGTAATATGTACAAATGATTTAGAAACAAGAATGTGAAGTAATTTTGATGTTATTAGAAGTCTTGAGTCTTAACAAGCTACATGAATCTCGTGCTGTTGTCACTTCTTTATAATGACCCATCGCGTTCTTAAAGAGGCAGAACTCAACACTTCATGCAGTAAGAAGAGGGTTGTAGCTTGTGTTGGTGGAAGGACCCATGAGATTTGCTTTGCATGGTCTGAAATTTTTTTTTTTGAAAGTTAAAGTTTTGCATCGCTGATGTTGCATATAGTCTCTGCGATTTGCAAATTTGGGCAGTGAAGCTAGTGACCTGCTGCAGCCTAGACTTGTCAGGGGCCTCCAAAGCCTCAGGACACTCAGCAACTGGCAAAGAAAGTGTCCCTCCTTGCATACAGCTGATCAGTAGAATTACTATATTTAGCCATCCAATGACATGCATCTGCTCTTTTATATATATATATACTGTATATATATATATACAATAAGGTAGTGACAAACTGTCAGGGCCAGCAAAGCCTTCTCAACTGCCAGAAGAGGTCTTGAAATAAATAAACATTTTCTCCTTTCTTGTTTATCTTTATTTGCTAATGCTTTGTTTTTTCTTTCATTGTTGTTTTTATCTTCTGAATCATTTGTACATATTAAGTTCATATTAAGGTTTATTGAGATCGTTGTGTATATAATTAGCGAATAAAAACAAGTTTTTAGCGCTAGCACATGAGCGACGCGTTTTGATGCTGTGTCGAGTTAAAACTTCAAAACTTTCTTTTGTCAAAGTTATTTGTTTTCATGCTAAAAATACTCTCCAGCTGTGTTTTCTTCATGAAATATTGGTGAAAGTTTGCTTGAATTGAGAACACATTGATGTCCTCATGTACTGAAGAAACAAGCACATCCTTTTAAGCGGCTACAGGACAGTTTGAGATATGAAAAATTCATAACCTGACCATCTGCAGTATGTACTGAACAACACCCTGTTCAAGCTGGTTTATTCATGCTGCTTTAACTACTGTTGCTGCAATGAGATATTGATTTGTTAAGATTTTTATGTAAATATCTCACTAAACTGCAACATTTTTCTTTTCTTCAAGCATATTTTTCTCAGCTTTGTATCCTGTATACTTTTTCATTTTCAGTCATTCACAGTATAGTACACAAGGCAGCACATCATTCAGTCCTAACGCTGCATTCGATAAGTAGAAAGGCTACAAAACAATTACTCAGCAAGCGGGGAAGAGAAACAACCAAAGCTGTCTCGCAGTGCAGTGATAAGGATAGTACTTATCACAGCCAAGCATACAGCAGAGACCTGGCTGAAAATGGTCTGTGTTGTTCCAAACTCTCAGGAAAATTATCTTTTAGTTCTTTCTTCATCCTTCAACCCACTGTCAATCCTCGAGATGGCAGGCTTTTATTCTTTTCCCATACAGTTAAACAACAGTCTTCATTCTATAAGTATAACAATAACAGAGGCCTGTAATGGCTACCTGGGAATGATAGAAAGTATATAGAGTGTGTTTAAACTGTCAAGAAGGGAGTGAACGTAAAGAAAAGTGAAGAGGGATGTCATGGGTCTAATACACACGTTAGCAAATGTGGAAGTAAAAACATTTCACAATCACTCAGTAAAGGAGGTGTATATTTATGCGCTCCACAACTTAATTTAAAGGAATAGTTCAACCACAAATGAAAACTTGCTGTAAATGTTCTTACCCTTAGGCCATTTAAGATGTAAATGAGTTTGTTTCTTCATCTGAACAAATTTGGAAAAATTTAGCATTACATCACTCGCTCAACATTGGTCCTCTGCAGTGAATGGGTGCCATCAGAATGAGAGTTCAAACAGCTGATGAAAACATCCCAATAATCCATAACATGACTGCAGTCCATCAATAATGTCTTGTGAAGTGAAAGGCTGTTTGTTTGTAAGAAACAAATTCCTAATTATGGCATTTTAAAGGGTTAGTTCACCCAAAAATGAAAATTCTGTCATTAATTACTCACCATGTTGTTCCCAACCCGTAAGACCTTCGTTCATCTTCGGAACACAATTTAAGATATTTTTGATGAAATTTGAGGGCTCTCCGACCCTTCCATAGACGCCAGTATCATGACGCGAGTGTGTGGCGGCGCTGACCCAGATCCACATGCTCGCGTCATGGTACTGTCGTGAACGTGCGTCCAAAGTGACGCAGTAGAGACGAAAATGTGGAATAAAGTCGTTATTTTTGTTTTCTTTGGGCATAAAAGTATTCTCGTAGCTTCGTAACTTTACAGTTGAACCACTGATGTCACACGGACTACTTTATCGATCATCTTGGTACTTTTCTGGACCTTGAACATGGTAGTTACCTTGCTGTCTATGCAGGGTCAGAGAGCCCTCAGATTTCATCAAAAATATCTTAAATTGTGTTCCGAAGATGAACGAAGGTCTTACGGGTTTCGAACAACATGAGGGTGAGTAATTAATTACAGAATTTTCATTTTTGGGTGAACTAACACTTTAACTTGTTTAACTTGCATTTTGCTTGTAAATGGTGCTTGATCTCTGAATATTTCTCTCCCGATTCAGATGAGAAGACTTTTTCACTGGAGCAAGCAATATTACGGATAAAGGACTTGTAGCCAGAATTAACAGTTTGAAATGAAAAACTTCTTAATATAATGGATTTGTTTCTTACAAACATGTAGCTTTTCAAAAGAGGTTAATTGATGGACTGGAGTCATGTGAATTTCTTATGGATTATTGTGATGTTTTTATCAGCTGTTTGGGCTCCCATTCTGATGGCACCCATTTAATGCAGAGGATCCATTGGTAAGCAAGTGATGTAATGCTAAATTTCTCCAAATCTGTTCTGATGAACAAACAAAAGGGTGGCCTGAGGGTGAGTAAATTCTCAGCATATTTTTATTTTTGGCTGAATTATTCCTTTAAAGGGATAGTTCAGACATTTATTCACCCATGTTCTATTCTGTATGAATTTCTTTGTTCCATAGAACACAAAAAGAAACATATGTGGAATGTATTGAATTCCTCCTTTTGTTTTACAGATGAAAAACGTCAAACAGACACAAGGGTGAGTAAAATATGCCATCATTTCATTTTTGGGTGAACTATCTCTTTAAATCGCTTAAAAGTTTTGATTTTGTAGATGTATCACGTATGAAGTGTTTACTCACGTGGTCCCTAAGATGGAGTACCTCATACTCCTCACTGATGTGTGAAATAACAATTAAGATCCATAAATGACTAAAATTTAATTTGTGTATGAAAATGTTGTTGCTCATTCACTTGTGGCAATAATTATACAACTAATTGCGATATTAACAAAGCATTATTACAAGAATATCTGCCTGAGGGAAAATACATTCATATTTTGTATCCCAGCGCTTTGGGGTTTTGATAAGATGTGAATCATCAACAGAGTTTGAGAGAGCGTAGAATTTTATTAATGTTTTGCAGGCACTGTTTTATTACTCACAGTGTTCAAAGCTACAAAAACATATGAACACGTAAAAGGCATGAAGGTTAGCACTTACAGAAGACACAACGACAACACCTAGAACGAGAGGAGATCAGAGCGCAGAGATGTACTGTTAGGGACGGAGTTTGTTTTGAATACCCACTCACGTACAGACACACATGCACATGCTCACACAGATACATGAAGGTCACTTATCTGTATTATTAAGGATGTGAAACAGATTAAGTTTAATATATATTCTCGCCATAACAATCTATGTATATGCAGAAATATAAATAGGTTATCGTTCAGTATATTTTTATTTGTATTATCATCTGGTTGTAGCATGAGTCTGAAACTTTGAGGCTGTCATTAAGAAAGACAATAGTATAGAATATATTAAGCTACAGGGCACAACACAGTACGTAACAGATGTTCAGAAAGGGAGACAACAGATCAAGATAACACCCAGCAAAAGACAAACCACATGGAAGGATCAAATAAAACAAGCAACAGCCGAAAGCACAACAGGAGATTGAGGAAAAACACTTGTACATTATGTGTACAGATGTTTTGAGACATCTGTACACATTTCGCTCACACGCTCTGTTCATCTGTTTCTCAAATCGAATAGGACTCTGAGATCAGATTTAACCTAATGTAAGACAAATCCATATTAAATGGCCTTTTGATTTAGACTATTACCAATAGAGAAGGCATCCATGGTTTGTGTTGCGGTTGAAAACTGTTCATTTTCAGATGTTGTGGTTTTGAGACCGTGCGACGGGTCTGTCTAAAGCTCTTCTGCTGAAGTCCATCAGACCCGTTTCCAAATATGGGTTGATTAGCCGTAGGAGCTCAGATGAGTCATGCAATTACACTGACAGAAATCTAGCCATTCGCGAGGAGAGATGAAATGCCGTCTTGAATACGAAAGAGAGAGATGAACTCTAATTTGTACTAAAGGACACTGAACATTTGTGAATTGTAAAGGCTGCTCTATTCCTTTTGTTTGATAAATAAAAAAATTACACGTGAACCCTTTTATCTTGGTCACACTGGCATTTGTTTGTGATCTATTAGAGAGACAGCTTATTAGTTCAAGTCAAGAACATTTCACAGTATCATTATAGGCTAATTCCAAGTAAATGGCTTCTGGGTAGTTCTTGAGCAGAACAAAATTCTATTCATGTAACCTTCAGATATCTATGCTTTGGTTTGTTTAGTAATGCAGGTAATTCACACAGAAATATAGCTATTTTAAGTTTGAAATAAAAACATTCTGATAGATTAACATGTAAATATTAGTTTTCTAATGTGTTTTTCTTTTCTCTTGGAAAATTTGTATCAGAAGCAACTAATATATCTACTTTTCATTGCAAATAATAATATTTAGCTTCAGCCAGAGAGATAATAACCTGAAGTTCTGTCATTTTTAAGAGATAATTTTAAACTAGGCAAGGTTTGATATGGCCCGCATAACTGATGAAAAACCAAACTTTTTTTCATTTCCTTCTCAAAAACCGAGATTGCTGGTAATATACAGTCGGCATCAGCGCAGAATCACATTTATCGTCCTTCTAAGACTCAAATCCTTCAATAAATAATTACCAGGTACAATTAAAGATACATCAAGTAATAATACATCCAAATCAAGCCTCACACCTCCACTTCTCTCAAAGATTTATGCAGCCAGATTTAGCAGATGGAGAATTTACAGAAGATTTGCAAATATTACTTAATAGTGGAGTCCCACTCCAACTTGCCCAGTATCTTTAAAGATACAGATATCCAATCCAGTAGACAAGGTTGAAGAGGCCAAAGGCAGTTGGGAAGAATATTCGGGAGTAGGAGTCGATTTTGGAGACATGGACATGCATTCTGTTTTCACGCCAAGCTCCGGAGCGACAATCATCAAAGCAGCAGAAGAAACTGGTGCAGTCTTTGCCGTCCAGACATTCATACGCATAATCGTCATCCTCGTGGTAGGGAGCAATATTGTTCATCTGCAGCAGAGATGTCCCTGGTCTGATGTTAACCATGCTGGGTTTCTACACAGAGGAAAGGTCACTACCGCTTCATTGCTAAAACAGTGTGCAGTACAAAAGCAAATGCCAGAGCTGCTGCACAACACACTCAATTAACCGCAAACAAAAGTACAATGTAGCCTATTCTAATCTGAGCTATGAATAAGTCAGTAAGCTTTGCAGTAAGCTAATTAATTGTAGATATCATTGATCAGCTAGGTGCTTGCTTGTTCTGTTTTCTCTAAGCAACATAAAGCTTAAAATGGTGTCATTATTTAATCATCCTCATGTGACTTTTTATTATTTTTATTTATTATACATTTTTAAAGAATATCTGGCCATTCTTTTCAGTATAATGAAAGTAAATAGCAAAAACACCATACAGGTGTCAGAAAAGGGGTTGATATGATAGCTTTGTTTGAGGAACAGACCAGAATTACACGATTCACAGAAAAGCTTAACATTTGAGCTTTCCATAGCATTCTCAGAATAGAAGTAGCAATGAGCCATTCTTTTGAAAGGGATCTGCTATGATTTGGTTCATCCGATTCTCATAAGTAGCCTGTATGATTTGCTTATGAATCACATAGATTCGGTCTTCACAAACCTGGAATCAATGTAACACACTAGTCACATGGACCACTTTTATGATATTTTATGGTGTATTTGATCCTTTTAGAAGCTTAAAGGTACTGAGTCCCATTCACTGTAATTATATAGAAAAGAGCACAGAAATTCTTATTTTGTTTTCCACAGACATGTATACACATTTTGAATGACATGAATCTGAGTAAATAAAAGAATCGTGTTTTTTGGGTGAACTGGCCCTTTAATAATAGAATGAAGTTCATTCACCTGTGCATGGCTTGATTTGGTCTTCTTGTTCTGTCGATTGCTTGTGAAATAATGTAGGGTCCCGTATTCCATAAGAGCAGCAAAGGTAAAGATGAAGCAGACAGACACAAACAGATCCATGGCTGTCACGTACGACACCTTCGGCAAGGACTTCCTTGATATGGTGCTTAGGGTTGTCATGGTGAGCACAGTTGTGATACCTAAGCCAATCAAGATGCACAGTAATTGAGGACCCCCACTGAAGCATTTCCTTTTCATGATCACATGCACTTGTGTAATGCATTCACATATCAAATGCTAATGATGTTCCTATTGATTAGTATTAATTCTGAAGCTTTTTAAATTACCTAAAGATGTTCTGGCAGGCACAGCATCCTTGTTAATCCAGAAAGAGACCCAGGACAAAACCACTATCATACTGCAGGGGATATAGGTCTGGATGGTGAAGTAGCCCATTCTCCGGCTTAGGTCAAAGAAAATGGTCATAACTACATATTCCCCTAATAATACAAGATATTAAGGCATTTTAGACATTTTTTGACAGTAATTATGCATCAGCAAAGATATTATAATCAATGACTCCAGATATACTATTAATAAATAACAATAAGAAGATTAATAATAATAACCACTCATGTATTCTTACTTTTATTATTTATTATTATTAACAATATTTATTATTATTATTACTTATTTACTTATATTATAATCTACTATTATTATTAATGTCATTTTAAACTATAATAATAATTACTATTATTATTTAAAATAACACTATTTTACTATTAATAATATCTGCTCATTTATTATTATTATTATTATTAATTACCACAGATCTACTGATACTATTAATCTTTGTAATATCATCAGTAGTAGTAGTAGTAATAATAATAATAATGACAACTCAAAATCTACTAATGATAATAATTATTATTAATAATAATAAAACAACCACTCGTGTATTATTATTAACTTATATTATTTGAAGATTAACAATAATAATATCTGCTCATTTATTGTTGTAGTTATTATTATTAATTACTAAAAATCTGCCATTATTATTATTATTTTTTTTTTTTTCTCATACCAGACTGAGTGTGTGCCACATCAGAAGTGTTCCGTAGACCCACAAAAGCAAATTGGTAAAGTCTCCAGTACCGCTGGTCTGCAACCTCAACCGAATGACGTTGCCATCTATACTGGATCTCATTCTTTGGATACCCATCTGCAAATAGACACAAAATCACATCCACCAGATTACATGTGAACTTTCATTTCGGTGTGTAAGTGATAAGAAGTTACAGTGATGGCAGAATGGCACTGAGGCTTCACACGGCAGCACTCTGTTAGACTAAAGCGCAGCATGCCCTTCCCGTGCCCACAGACGATGATGACACGTGAGAAGCTGAGGCATGATGCTAATAACGGATGGAGGGGTGACATAGACTGAGAAGATGAGAGAGGGGATGGAGAGACAGCTGGAGAAGGATGATATCTGTCCTCACTCATTGCAAGGTTAGAGGATGATAGTTGGTGCAGACCTTCTGCAATGTTAAGGATTGGTTGACCAATATTGGCAATGCATGGTTGGCTGACAGAGGCAATGCATGGGGATTGGCTGCCTGGCAGCGTTCAGGACAGGACTGAGGCTGAGTGACAGATTGACATAAGAATTTAACACCTACAGCTTGAAAACTCCAGAGGGCACGAATGTTCATCCATGGGAAAGTTATGCAGCTTAAGGTAGCATTCCGCATTAATAGTCAACCTAACAAAAAAGAATCATAGACAATAGCAAAACAAAAAAAAATGTTGATTGTGACATTTAAGAGGTAGTGCATTTGTGCAGGCTTTGATATCTGTGCTATGAACACACTCAGTCTGATTTAACAGTCCCTGACATAAATGTGAATCAGATGTAATGGCTTAAACATGCTGCAACGGACAGCGGGTGTCATTTGGTACAAAAGCAAATGCTACAGGACAGGAATACGAGGACACATACTTCTGTCATACAAACATTCACTCAGCTCTTAATGTTAACCGTGGACTCACCTTAGAGTATACATCACTCTTCCATTGCTCCAAAGCCGCAGAAGGCGATTGGGTGTCGTGATCCAGTGGGCGTCAGATTTACGTGAGTTGCGGAAAAAGGTGTCAGGGATCCAGATTTTTCCGACCATGTTACTGTTGAGCATGAGGAGTTTCATTGAGCTGTTGAATTTGAGTCTGCTGTCGTACCACGTCTGAGCAAAGAAGATGTCTATGGTGTACTCCTAAAAAAAACACCCAACAATGAGAGGTCTAGCCATAAAAGTGTACGGTTGCTTTTGTAACTGTGAAATGATGTGGGTATTGGTTGTGACAGTGGATTGGATGATTGTGAAATGGATCTAAACAGTTGCGTAGAGTGTCTGTTTTTTTACAGCTCTGAACATAATGTATTATTGTACATTTCTGCTCACCATATTGATGGGATCTACTGGGCCAATGCTGTTCACGTACACTGCCGTCTCAATCACAGTTGGTCTCACTAGAATATAATTACAAACATTCAAATGACAATAATTGTTAATCATAACTATCAAATAAATAACAAAAAATAAAATACATAGTTATAATATCAAAACAATATAATACAGTAAGTGATTTAATAAAAAATTTATATAATATACAAATGTTGATGTTCTATTATATTCATAAAATCAAAACTGACCATAGTTACTTAATGCACCTTTCAATTGTGCATCTTTCATTGGTGCATTGAATTATGGAATTATGGAAGCCGTTTCTGCTATTTATCCCAATTCCAAGTTTAGATTTTTAAGTTTACATCTCGTAATTCTGTGTTTTTGTTTCCGCCACAATATAAAATATAAAAAAGGCAACTGAGACTTTTTATCAAACAATTTTGAATTTTTTTCTCACAGTCGCAAGTTTATATCTTACAATTTGGACTTTTCTTCTTAGAATTGCACATTTTTATCTCGCAGTTGCAAGTTTACTGTATGTATCCCACATAATTCTGTGCTGGAAATGGGCTTCCATAGAAAAATGTGTTTGTCTTCATAAGCTTTAATAATTTATTAACTTTCTCTTCTTCTTTTTCATTTCTCTTTTTGCACACATTGTGGGCTATTGAATAATGTTAACCAATAGCAAAACCAATAGCCAGCTATTTTTAGCAAACTCACATTCAGTCTGGCTCCACCCTGGTATGTAACCATCCAATCAATTCCTAATCAGTGGATACAATCGAATTTTGTCACTGAAAATCCTGTTTTGCTCAGAAATACATCTCATTACAGAAGTGAAATGGGCTGCAAACCGATTCATGTTTCCTATAACAGCCACAAAAATTACTCAAAGCTGCCTGAATCCTCATCCTTGCAGTTTCATAAATATTTCTGTCGCAGTCAGTCACAGAGATGTGACAAATAACAAAATCTCGGCTAGTTGACCTGCAGTTCCTCAGCACTTGCTCTGCGCTCTGATTAACTGAGTTCTTCTCATACTTACACTTATCTCAGACACATGAAACACAGATAAAGGAGGAAGATCAATAGTGATTTGGGTCTATTGTACCCGAACACCCCCGAGATAAATCCTCTTAAATAACTGAACTCTACTCAGCTGCGTCGCTTCCAGAACACTGATGTACTGAGAATAAAGTGACCTGTACAGCTCTGGTGTAGAGAAAAAAATCAGCAAAATCCTAAAGCCTAGCACTTCTTCATTTAACATTGCAATAATGCTGATGGTAAAGTAAAAATGATGATCACAGAGAAACTCTGAACTGCTTGGAGGGTTTAATTGTCACAGTGTGTTCCTCTTCATGTGGCTTCCTAATAATGATGGCATTATCTTATAATTATTAACATTTTTCAGTTACCCATAAGCTGTAACACTGTGTTTGAAGGTCATAAACAAGCCTAGACAGAATCTGCGAGCAATTTGTGTGCACAGAGCCTGTGTGGGCCTGGATATAAGCATACAACCTTTTCAAAAAATGGACTTGCCTCCGATATCTGGTCTCAGTTTGTTGTCATAACCTTGCAGTAATTTGTTTAGGATAAGGGTGACGTCGCTCTTATAGACCTTTGGTGATAAAACCCAAGTTTTATTTATGGGGACATCCTCGTAATCTTCCTCCTCTGCTTTGCTCAGGCCAAATGCCATGCTGTCATAAAAAACAGAAACAAAGAGAGGCATATATGAGCAGACAGACAGCAGTGAGGTAAATAATAGAGCAATATTAGATTTAAAATTGAGAGTAGTTAAAAGAGGAGTCAGTTAATATTAGGAGCTTAAACTCTAAAGAGTGAGCGACTGGTTTAAAGTATGACAGACAGAAGGAGAAAGAGAGAATTTGTATGATGAGTTTTACAGGAAGAACAAATAAAAGAAGCCATCAGATACTATAAATGTATGGGACCACCGTGACAGCAGGAGAGAGGAGTCTTTTAAATGAGCGTAATGCAGGAGGTTCTAATAAAAGAATGCAGTGATTAATGAAGATGTGTTCTGGCAGTGGAGGGAGGGAACAGCTGAAGGTGAGGGGCTTAAATTATCACCGACAACTCCCTCTCGCACTCGCTCTCTTGCAGTGTATGGTGTAAAAGCTTCTAAATGTATTCTCTGGAGCATTATCTGTAGGAATAGACATATCGGGGATCACTTTTAACTGAAATGTGCGCCATTACAATACAGTCTAGACTGAGTCTCCTCTGATGTCACAACTTTTGCTTTGGAGAATGAAGGTGATGCGCATTGAAGCTGCCGGTCATAAAAACTATCAGCGCAAAAGACCACCTCTTGGGTAATTAGAAAAATATTCAAAACAAGATTCGGTTCTACTTTTTATTTAGGTGTCTTTAGCCACCTATGTACCACAATTGTTAGGTACAGTGTATTTATTGTGTTCATTTTGCTTTGCAAAACACATTTGCTGTTATTGAGGTGGGATTAGTTTAGGGCTAGGGACAGGTTTGGTGGTATATGGTTAAATTTAGGGTGGATTAAAGGGTCAACAGTATAATTATAGATATTATTTAATTACAGATTTATTTGCTGCAGGTATTTTTAATTGTAAGCATGATGTAAAACCTGCATATACACAATAAGTGAATTGTATCAAATTATTAATTTAAATGTTAGTAAATAGTAGTTAAAAACACTTCATATAAATAGGGCCCTGAGATTCAAATGTCTATTTAATGCCTTATTTTGTGAGAAAAAAGTTTAAATATATAAACCAAAATATAGCCAACTACAGCAGAATTACACTTGTTCGATTAATGTAGTGTACTGCCATTTATCTAGATGTGACATATAAAATAATAAAACTGATCTGAATGGTCTAAATATGTTTTTTTTTTTAAGTACCCAGACGAACCGGTAAATGTGATTATATATTTGAGCTTTGTCTATAAACAAAAAATCTAAATGGTACATTCCCATACATATGCAAATACTGAAAGACAGAAAAATCTATATGAAGCATCCCTGTGGATGAGACCCATGTGGGTGGAGAGAATGTAGGTTATTGATTCCTGTAGGCACAGCACTGAGTGGTTAAAAAGCAGGCTGTCAATGGAAAATACAGACAGAATATTTTCCTCAAATGCAGTATTTTATATTGTCTGGACACAACAGTAGCCTCTGAATGACCTTTGTGGGCTAATAACCATGACAAACACACAGTAAGAAGACAAACAAAATGCCTTAAGAGGGGAAAAGCGTTTTTGGTCATAGAGACACTTAGAAATGGTTATTGCCATCACTTTTTCACAAAATGTAAGTAGCCTAAATGAGAGGAATGTAATATTACAAACCAAGTATGTTTATTCTATTAAGCATTTACATATGTACATAGGCTATACGTTGAATGAGCTGCCAAAAAATGAGCTGAAGGAAACCAAAGTAGCGCGAACCAACATAAGTGTTAATGTAGACTACAACTTATGCATAACATTTACAACGTAGAAATTGTGAAATACCCTTCTGATCTTACTATGTGAGGATGCAAAATCTAATACTGTCTGTGTGAGCAATGTAGTTCGGGGTGCTGTTTGTTGAACTGTAGCTGATTGCTGGCTAAAGTCTCCTCAAGGTTGTTTGGAGACTTTGTTTTTTTTTTAGGTTGTTTGGAGACTGACACTGCACTTCCACGCTAAAAAGACGACATCAACACGAATGCCCTGAGCAAAGCTGTCACTTACAATCTGTATTATTATTCTCAGATGTATTCAGTGTACTTACAACTGCACGTGTCGTGGTCGTGATCGACAGTTATAGGTGGAAATGTTAGGTCAATAAATTTGATGCGCTACAAGAAAAACGTAAAACTAAAACGTTCTGCAGCACTTCGCGTTACAGAATGACGCCAGATGCTCGCGTTGTGGAGTGTCCAAGTGTGTGTCCAAGTGGCTATTTTAGTAGTCATATTGATTGCACCCCTTGTTTTCTTTTGCCCCCTATGAAGCGAAAACTTACCAAACTCCAAGCAGACCGGGCAACAGCCAGACCAGCGTCTCTTTTCTCCGGCGGCGATGCAGCAAAACCATCGCGCGAACGCTCGGTTTATAACCAAACGATCTCCGATATGAATTAGAGCTTAAAGACGATCAAACCTTTGAGAGATTTAAGCGATTCTTAACACGGTGGTCGAAGGCGTCAGCGTATGCTGTCAGTTGTTGTCTAGACAAATGCATATAGCTTGAGCCTATGGTCTATATGTCAGGCAGCAGAGGCGGTGTGGATGTGAATGGGGAATGCGGGATTTCGCTGATTGCGGCACCGCTGCGTTCATCCAGCGTTCTGCTAAGCGAGACGCTCTCGATATTCCGGGAGCTATTAGAAACTGCCTGTAGGAAAAGAGCTGACTGCTCTACCTCAGAGAATTTACATCAAGCTGTGATTGATGAAACCTTTACTTAGTTTTGCTGTTGTTGGGGGTTAATAAAGTGACAAATGCGACATTTTCAATGGCGCTGCACCAAAATGTGCAAAGTTACCAAACTTAACCATAAAATGCACAAAGAGGGTAGAAATAAACTTATGAAATGTTGTTTTTGATGGTGTGTGTGAATGAGCTTTTTAAAGGAATTTTTGTCAGTAATTTCCTGTTAGTCTCGTTTAACCAAAATTGATTGGTGTTTCGCCATCTATAAAACAGTTTTGGCTGACTAATCTTAAAGACTGAAAACAGTCCACTGGTTTTGTTGTTGTTGTTTATAATAATTTTAATCATTTAAAATGTATGATAAAGTGATGATGGCAGTATAGGCCTACTATGATTTGTCAATGTACGTCGAATTCTGATCCTATCCACCCCTTGCCGTAAAAATGGGCGCGGCCATTTGTAAATTCTATGGGTCTAGTTTCCGGTCTCATCTGCGTCTAGCTATTTTTAGCTGTAAACCGCTCCTTTTGCTGCTTGATATTGAAAATTGGTGTGTCTTACCATATTATTTTAATGTATTATCTTAATTATGAACACACTGGTTTGTAGTGCAAACAGTTTTACCATTTACTGCACGTTGTTATTCTTCTCGTTATTTCCCTATAGCGGCTAATGAACCGGAAGTCTCACCCATAGGCTTACTTCCGCGTTGAAGAAAAAGGAGCTTGAGCGGCATATGTTGCTATGGTAACCTCTTCGTCGCGAGCATATTTGTGTTTTTATGGTGTTTTTGTGTATCTTTTGTGGTTACTGAATCGTTGTTTTAAAACCCAGTTGAAACGTGTTTATATGGCCTTAAACACGTTTAATAACCTGTATGTAAAAATAGATTTTGTATTGGTAAAAATTCAAAAATACATTAGCCTATCTTACTTTTTTATTGGTTTTTTATCCTTATCAAATCCCCACGAGGATGTAAAACCTGAATTGTATGATGTTGTGGGGACATAATTTCGGTCCCCATGAAGAAACGGCTTATACATCATACACAATTAGGCCTATGAATGTTTACTGTACGTGTTTAGGGGATGGAATTTAACGTTTCTACAGTATAAAAATCATTGTCTGTGGAGTGTCATAAAACACAAATACTCAACGTGTGTGTGTGTGTGTGTGTGTGTGTGTGTTTAAGGCTGCGTTCGAAAGCTGAGGCAGCGGACTTGATGCCTCTCTGCCTTATCAGGCAATAGCTTTCCAGGCATCGTTTGAGCACAAAGGTAACCTACCTCACAAAACTGATTTCGAATGGACTTCTTAGACAGCATGACGGTTTAATGATCTACAGCACAATAGAGAGAGCTTTGATAATAACTAAGCTAATATTGAATTACTACAATACTACCCAGCAAGCAATAGCCGTCATTTCAACGTCTCGGTTAAGTATTCTCACTAAATGTTACATCAGTTGGTCAAAAAAGTACATTTAGCCTACACACAAACTGACCACCAAACGCAACTTTCAGATGAAATATTTATTTATTAGCTCAACTGTCAAAGGAAATAGAACACACAGGATTGTGGGATATCAAAGGCATTTACAGTATGATGAGGTCTTCTACAAACACAATAACCTAATCAGGATTCATAGCTTAACATAACCGTTGAAATACTACTATATCTGTGTAAATTAGTTTTTAGTGATCTTTAGCATCCAATCCACTTGATAAAACCCTTAATAAAGTGAAAAAAGTGAAGTGACGTGGCCAAGTATGGTGACCCATACTCGGAATTAGTGCTCTGCATTTAACCCATCTAAGTGCACACACACCTTGAACACACACCCGGAGCAGTGGGCAGCCATTTTTTTGCTGCGGCGCCCGGGGAGCAGTTGGGGGTTCGGTGCCTTGCTCAAGAGCACCTCAGTCGTGGTATTGAAGGTGGGAGAGAGCGCTGTACATTCACTCCCCCCACCTACAATCCGCAACCTTTGGGTTACGAGTCCGACTCTCTAACCATTAGGCCACGACTTCCCCGTGCACTTTGTAGCACTAATATTTGTAGTGCTACAAATTTTTAATCTGATTGATATTTATCTGTCATAATAACATGCACAAAGTTTCCTGACATACTATATATGTAGTGCACACATACTACGTAAACACAGAGAACAAACAGTCAAGTTCTGTCACACACTTTAAGCATCAAAGCCCTGTGCATGTCCCCTCTGTTGCCAGGCAACTCAACCAACCAATTCATGCTAGGCTGGTTTCTCTGTAGAGGAATCCCAACCCCATTTCTCTCCACTTTCCCCTATGTTTTATCTGCCATCTAGCAACCTTTTATCTCTCTCATTTTTTTTTCATCTCACACATGAACATGCATGCATAAACACAGGTACAGATGAAATCTGATTTTCCATCTGCTCCTATGGTTATCTCCAATGCATTATGCTGCCAATTTCGTAGTGTATATTACACTTCTTTTATATATATCAGTATGTCAGTGTTATTTTAGCATTACTATTGTATTTATTAATATTTTGAATTAGATTTTGTTTTTGTATTTTCAGTTTTCCTTTTGGTAATCAAGTTTTGATAATTTTGTTACACCCTTTTGTCTTATTTTGTTTTTTGAATATTTCTATTTAGCCTTAACTTATTTTTATATTAGTTTGAATTATTTTAGATTTATTTATAGCAATGTCAATACTTCAACTTAGTCAACCAAGTAAACATTTCAACATTTTTGTTTACGTTTTTAAAGTTTTTCATCAAATATTTTAGAGAGCATGTCCATGTGTTAAAGAAAGCAATAACTATTCCCATTGAACTGCCAGTATTAAAAATTGTTTTCTGTAATAAAAATAAAGTAAAATAATAAAATATTTGATTGAAAAAACTTTTAACCCTTTAACTGTCACCGTCCCATTTGTGAGACGCTTGGCACTCTTTTTTTTCATTGTCTTTTTTCCCAATCATAAATTTTATATGATTTGAAAGCTTAAAACCATAATTTGAAAATGTAAAAATTCATCCTGTGAAAACTATTTTGAAATCAGACATTGCGTTATCATGGCAATGGTACTTTAAAATCTTTTAAATGATTCCACTTCTACAATAATCTGCTGATTGTCTTCTTTAAAAAAGAGTCCAACCTTAGGTCTGTATTCAAAAGTGTTCATGAGTTATAACAATTTAAGTTAGGATAGTGCACTTTCACGTCTATGTTCAAAAATGGGGGGTGACAGTAACATAAACAAAAATGTTTAAATGTAGAAATATTGCCTTGGCAACTAACTGAAATGTAATTTTATTTTATTTTATTTCAAATATAGAAAACTATTTTATAGCAAAGTACTGTAAAGAGGGCATGTCCGTGTGAAAACAATAGCTGTGATATATTTCCATTGAACGGCCATTGTTGAACATTAATGTCACCGAGTTGTTTGTTCTCTCTGATTGTTCATTTATCATAAGCGACAACCAATCAAATCTTGAAAGGAAAGCGCTGTGACATTGTCAGTCTGCTAGAGAGGATGAATGCAATTAAGAAACAATGAAATACATTCTCATTAAACAAACAATTATAATTTAGAGCAGTAGCTCTGCATATATATCATAGATGTTCAAACATTCTCAACAGGTGCCGGAGGTGAAGTAAATAAATACCACATCAGTTCCCTTTATTTGGAAGAATAAATGACTTTTTTCTGTCGTTTTGGTTTCATATTGTTGTTTTTTTTCTTTTTTCACAACATGCATTGTTAGCTGAGGAATCCACTGTAAACATTAGGCAGTGTTTGTGTAGGCTTCAAATGGCTTCAGCCTGTTCCCAGACACAAGCAAACACAAACTTGGTTGGATGCTCTGCCTCTGTGATCTTTCACATCAGATAAACCCTCACGACTTCCTCACAGACATTGCTTAAGGCAGAATGCTCTGTTAATGCCACCTGACAAGGAGCCAGCATCAGTTCCACCTTAAAAGGGGCCAATAAATGAAATCCAGCTTAGTTTTCGAGTCTCCCCCCGGTCAAGTCTGTGTGTGCCATGACTGTGCGCACAAGTGGACACATCTGTTCTGACAGATGCTTGTTTGTACCCAAAGATGCTTTTCCAGAAGGTGCAAAGGAGTGAGGGGAGGTTAATGGAGTACTGTCTTTCTCTGTTTAGCCTTGTGTGGGCATTGCTAGCTGTATCGCATACATGCAGATACCGATTCCATAACCAAAAGAGATGAGTTGGGAACGCCGCCGTTATGCTATTAAAGCAAGATCTTAGATAATGCACACGCATTCCTGGTTCTCCATTCAATGCTGCTAATCTCAAATTCTGCTGGTTAGTCAAAGCAGAGTCAGCTACACAAAAAGCTCTCAGACAGAATGGAGAGACGGATGAAACAGGCAATGAAACGCAGAAAGACAATATGGATTAGAAGTCTAGTGGATTTGACCAGAAGCAGGCTTTTAAATAAAAGAAGCAGTCGGCACATGGTGAACTTGTCAATGTGTATTGACTAGTGCCACGTCAGCTCAATGCCATTCCACTGAGTGAAATTTAGACTGCAGTTAGGTTTGTGCCAGGGTTATTATAATTAACTAAAACTAAAACCATAAAAACTTTTTGTTGACTAAATGTTAACTGAAACAAAATAATAATTAAAAAAAAAAACTTAAACCTATTTTATTTCAGTCAGTTACTAATAAGGCAGCATTTTTTTTTTTTTTTTTAGTTTAACGGAATAGTT
>NW_015667306.1:988159-991449 GCF_001515625.1 Sinocyclocheilus rhinocerous
GTTTAACGGAATAGTTCAAGATGTACTGTAGACGTTTGTTTATTCATCAAAACAGATTTGGAGAAATTTAGCATTACATCTCTTGCTCACCAATGGATGCTCTGCTGTGAATGGGTGCCGTCAGAATCAGAGTTCAAACAGCTGATAAAAACATCACAATAATCTACAAGTAATCCACACAACGCCAGTCATCAATTAATGTCTTGTGAAGTGGGAAAACAAATGTATCATTAAGACGTTTTTTTAGCTTCAAACCATTGCTTCCAGATAAAATACAGATCCTCTATCCATATTGCTTTTTCCAGTGAAAAAGTCGTCTCGTTCAAATAAGGAGAGAAATATGCACAGATCAAGCACCATTTACAAGCACAAACAGTCCAAAACAGTTCTAAACAAATATTTTGGTTGATTTTGATGTGAGACGACAACAGGGGGTGGAGTTTTTCACTGGAGGAAGCATTATTATTATGGAGTATTATTTTGTCCAGAAACGATGGTTTAACCTTAAAATACTTCGATTATGGATTTGTTTCTTACAAACATGCAGCATTTCACTTCACAAGACATTAATTGATTTCTTGTGGATTATTGTGATGTTTTTAACAGCTGTTTGGATTCTCATTCTGACGGCACCTATTCACTGCAGAGGATCCATTGGGCAAATGATGTAATGCTAAATTTCTCCAAATCTGTTCTGATGAAGAAACAAACTCATTTACATTATGGATGGCCTGAGGGTGAATATATATTCAGCAAATTTTCATATTTGGGTAAACTATTCCTTTACCTTGATGTACTTTATAGATATATATAAAAAGAATAAAAATGACAAAATACAACAAAATTATTAAAACCTTTAATTTAATATGAAAACAAAATACATAAAAACAAACAAAAACCTAATTCAAAATTGTAATAATAGGTTTTCAATGATATTATTTGTGCTGTTTGATTGTGAAGCTGAGAGGTGTTTTTTTTTTTTTTTAGCAATAAGGACTTTGACATTTTTGTGTTGCACAGTGCCAAAGGAGGGGCACAATCACGATCACCCACACAAAAGGAGAGTAACTGAGCCATGTTGGCTTTGATAACACTTTATTTTAGTCAACAGGGGAGCTGTCTCTTTGACCAGGCAGAAAACTGAGAACCGTATGGTAAATTGAAAAGCTGTTAAAAGTAAGCCCACAGTAGTTCATTCAAGCGTTTACACTTGTCTGGATTGTTGATGTTAGTAATGAAAACTCTGAAACTGTTTAACAGATGATATATTGAGCGAAGAGTACATTTTGATTCCCATTTTCATAGCATCATTAGGCGTATGTATCATACTGAGAAGCCCATTACAACCATTATCTGCATTAATCATGAAGCTACAATAGACATATTGAAAATAACATATGAACAACATCATGTCACTGTTGCAACATTAAGCTAATGTGAGTGTCAGTGGCCTGGACCTTAGAAGCGTCACCGTTTGAGTAACACATACAGTAAGACCAACATATTGCTCTCATTTCAGCCCAAGCAAATTAAAAATGTAAACTATTTGGGAAAATCTCAGCAGCATTTTCCATTAACTGTGAACCAAAGAAACAGCAGTGGCTCAAATGCAGTGCTAATTCCACTTGAGACTGTGCTCATGGATCAAAGTGTCCACAACAATACGAAGCATTGTGGTGCTTCAAACAAACTCATTGAATCATTTACCTTTAAACCATGTGTGGTGTGCGCTTTCATTGATGATGCATTGCTTATGGCTGAGAATTAGATGCACAGGTGCGTGATGAGAGTGAAAGCTAATATGCAATCAACTTTGATGCAAGAAAATAAGGTGCCATACTTAATTTGACTTGAAATGCTACATCAGTCAATATAAAGGTGCAGTGATCTGTCTTACAGATACTGTAGTGCAGTTATAACAAAATAACACAGCTATCACATTTAGTATGCGCTTTCATTTTAAACAGTATGTCGTTTATGCACAATACCTGAGAACTTAATTCATAATTTAGCCAAAACACAAAATACATTGACATAAACCCTTGGTTTAAATGGAGGTCGATATTTTATAAATATACTGTATAATATACAAATGTAGTTTAAAAAAATAAAACTGCATTAATAGGTGGTAAGAAAAATCCAATCAGTTAAATACCCAGAAATCACATAACAACATACAAAAATAAAGCTGTGAAAATAAGTCAATTTGTCCCATTAAAGTATGATAAGATACTCTTTAAATTGTCCTGGCAGTGGTAAGATTGTAAGGAGGCTGTAAAATTAGTTAATTTCTTAATGCTGCCATACAGAAACATCAAAAGTACACTGAAGAATTTGTACAAAAACTGCTATTATAATTTTATAGTATAGAGGGATGATTGTATGTGCAATAGCTAATGGCTCACTGGGAGGGCACCATGTTCTTAATAACAGGCTCTCTGTTGAGATATGTGGCCCAATAAACCAGGTTAAAACTGCCAAAAAGCACTGGAAAGATGATGCGGGACATACGGTCAATCTTGCTGATGCTGTTGAAGGTCTTCAGTGCCTCTTTAGCCACTGGCTGAGCTTTACTGGGCTCCGCTGTGGCGCTTTTAGAGACAGTGGGCAGAGCTGAGTCCTTCGCAATGTGGGGCGCGTAGTTTGCCACAGCGACTGCATATGCGTTATTCTTTTTAATAACGGATGTTTCCTTTTTCTGAAGTCAGAAGAAATTAATTAACGCAATGCTACATGTTCAGTCAATGATATTATGTTAAATGTTCTAATAATTTTTAAGTCATTTAAGTAAAAGAGACACAATATCAGACAATGTTCACAATGATGGGAGTTTAAAGATACAGTTCATCCAAAAATGAAAATTTGCTGTAATTTTACTCACCCTCTGGCCATACAAGATATAGATGAGTTTATTTCTTCATCAGAACAGATTTGGAGCAATGTAACATTACATCACTTGCTCACCAAAGGATCCTCTGCAGTGATTGGGTGCCGTCAGAATGAGAGTCAGAACAGTTGATGAAAGCATCACAATAATTCACAAGTAATCCACTCCAGTCCATCAATTAACATTTTGTGAAGTGGTTAGCTACATGTTTGTAATAAATCCATCATTAAGACTTTAAAGGGGTCATATGATGCTTTTTTAAAGATCATTATTTTGTGTATTTGGTGTATCAAAATATGTTGACATGCTTTAATGTTCAAAAAACACATTATTTTTCAAATACTGTACATTATTGTAGGTCCTCTATGCCCCGCCTCTCTCAAACGCTTCGTTTTCTACAAAG
>NW_015667306.1:991816-992489 GCF_001515625.1 Sinocyclocheilus rhinocerous
CTCGCTCGCGCACACACACACACGATGCTCAAAACTCCGCATTTGAACAGTCAATAGCAAATACTTAAAACTAATAACAAAACATACTTACAGTAGCTGATTCAGAAGCGCCAGATTGTCATAGCAAAGTCAGAATTACCTCCTCTCCTAGGTTCACGAAACGGTCGTCCATAAAATGCATTGCTGTTCTGTTGTAAGTTATCTTAAAGATTCCTAAATGCATCTACTTCTGGTAGGCCAAATAAAGTGCTTTTGCTTTCGTCTAGAAACACACAGCGTCTCCCTGACATGCTGCTTCAACACTAATTGTGGTTAGTGAAACCACGCCTTCTTTCTTTGCGTGCAGATTTGGGCCTCATTGTGCTAATATTTCCACATAGTGAGGTAGATATGTGGGGTGTGTTAGAACGAGCCGTTTTAGGGGGGCGTGGCAGAGTCTTAACTTTGATGAAGAATATCTCTTTGGCTTTGAGACTTTAGTCTTTGCAACTTCAGGGATCTTATCTATGCGCAATCAGCTTGTAACACTCCAAAGAGAAAGGAAAACTTGAAATCGCATCATATGACCCCTTTAACTTCAATCGGTTGCTTCCGGTTAAAACTAGTCCTCTGTCCATAATATTGCTTTCTCCAGTGAAAAAGTTGTCTTGTGTGAATCAGAAGAGAAGTATGC
>NW_015667306.1:994105-1008391 GCF_001515625.1 Sinocyclocheilus rhinocerous
TGAAAAAGTTGTCTTGTGTGAATCGTATGCACGGACCAAACACTGTTTACAAGCGAAAATGGTTCTAAACAAATATTCTGATGTGAGAGGACAACAGGTGATGGAATTTTTTACTGAAGGAAGTGTTATTATGGATTGTGGACTGGTATTTTGGTCAGAAGTGCTTTGAGTCGTATGGATTATTGTGATGTTTTATCAGCTGTTTAGACTCTCTTTCTGATGGCACCCATTCACTTTCCATCAGGATCCATTGGTGAGCAAGTGCTGCAATGCTACATTTCAACAAATCTGTTCAGATGAAGAAACAAACTCATCTACATCTTGGATGGCATGAGGGTGAGTACATTTTCAGTAAATTTTCATTTTTGGGTGATTTTTTTCTTTAACTGTGCTGAATTAACAGTGTTGGTTTCCCTCATCTAAATAACCCCTCTTCCCAATGACAATAATCAAAGCTACCAGATGTGCTCCACTCCAAAATCAAAGCCCGGTCTGTGTCGTCATGGTTACCTTATCACTGACAATGCTCTTGCCATCCCAGGCCCAGCCACGCTTGGTGAAGTAGTTTACTGTGGCAAACTCGATGAGAGCAGAGAAAACAAACGCGTAGCACACAGCAATGAACCAGTCCATGGCTGTGGCGTAGGCCACCTTTGGTAATGAGTTTCGAGCGCTGATACTCAGAGTGGTCATCGTTAGCACTGTAGTCACACCTAGAGCAAAATAACAACAACAACAACAAAAAAGACTGAGTGAGCGCTGTATATACAGATACTGCATTAGTGCAGCATGACTCACTGCAGATAATTACCAGCATTTATGCCGTTCACTCATTTGTGGAAGAGACAGCACAGATGTACACATGTAATCACAAATGCCCTGGGCTAAAGAAATTGTGTTCATTTCAGCAGTCAGTCATATGCCCTAAGTGGACCTCCTGTCCTCATTTTATATAGATGATCTTCTGTTTTTTGTAAACAATTTTAATGAATTTTTGCATCCTCCAGGAAAATAAATCAATCCAAATACGTGCAGTGCCGTGAAAAGGTTTTTGCCCCCTTCCTGTTTTTTAAATTTTTTGCATATTTGTCACTCTTAAATCATTATAACAGATATTAGGGAGCAAACATAGAAAAATGCAAGAAATGTTACTCTTTTTTTTATATCTCACTTTTATCTTTTTAATCAACTCAAGACATTTCTTTCAGATCAATAAATAAAGGAATTTTCACCAGATGATTTAAATAGCTTTATTTAGAAAAAAATTTATCATTCTAGAATGACTGGGGTGGCTTTATACAGGAGTGCATCTGCATGGAAAATAAAAATAATGATGAAAATGACTTTTATAATGATAAAAAATGACTTTTTACTCTGAAGATTTGTTTAAGTGCAAAACATCCCATCAAGGCAGAATGATTTGGAGTTTACTCATTAAAAGAACCAGCTCAAACCTCTTTCAGTAACCATAATCTAGTGTTTAATAAAAGCAATTTCATTTTATAGTACAATTGTAAAACCACAGCACTAATATTTACATCTCAGTTTCTTTATTTCAAATGTTTTCTTTATTTCAAATGTTAAACCATTGTGATTTTGGCAGTTTTGCCATCTGGTTGAGCCATGTGCTATCTGTGCTGGTACTGCACTGCACCATGCATAATTCAGTTTTGCCATTGTGTTTTTTTTTTATCATGGCAGCATTAACTAATCGAATGATGACCAAGTGATCATATAGCCAGCATTTTCAAGAGCCAATTTAGGTGCCTGGATCACAGTGGTGGAGTAATGTTGTACAGTCCCAGTAAATTGTACCACACACGGGTAGTTTGTATCCCCCCGCAAACCGAGCACTGATGCAAGATGTAGAATTGTGGTGTGCACATTTTTTCATTTTGCATTTTTGCATTTTTTTTTGCTTTAGTGAATTGGCCACTAAAACAACAAAGCTTGTGAATAAACGACGCTATCAGCGTTTCATTCTTAACTAAGTTCCTCTTGCGAGTCCGTGTTTAATTTAAATGTGTCTTTTGGATGCTAAGGATTCCTCCCACTGAATGAACAAAAATACACACATTCATGCACATAACTGCATGGACAAATTTTTCTCCAAAAACACAATGGAGGCCAATTTTATAGCTGTTTGCCTTTGCTCGCAGCCATTTAAAATGTATCCCTAGAGTTCAGAAGGAAATTGAAACTGCTAGAGAAAATCAAAAAATGTACACATTCTACATCAGCTTTATCCATGACTGCATCAGTAATTTAATCAGAACAACAAAATAAGCATGCTAAACTGATTTTTCATCGAAAAGATGTACACAGCCAACAAAGAAATATGTGGCATAATAAATAGAATTAAAAACCTTTCCACATTATGTTCTGATTACACAACACATGCTCACCCACCAAAAACTGTGCGTGCGGGGACAGACTCTCGATTGAGCCAAAAAGAGACTTGGGATAAGATGACGGTCATTATACAAGGCAGGTACGTCTGGATCACAAAGTACCCAATCTTCTTCTTCAGATGGAAATGGGCAGTCATCACTGTATATTCACCTACACAGCAGGAAAGAGACATGAGAGAGGGAAGAACGACTGATAAGATCATATGGATCCAGATAATTTTGTGAATGTCTTACCAGTACTGGACTTGATGGTTTCCTTGCCAACAGTCTGTCCCATTAAGTCATACTGGTTAAGTCTAGATCCATCTGGAGCTACTTCCACCGATAAGGTGGCATTACGAGTCCAAACATACGTCACCTCTGTCAGAGTGTAAGCATCTACATACAGACACAATATATTTTAATAAAACCCAAAGCATAGACAGATATTAATCATTATGGGAATAAAATAAACAATTAGCATTTTTGCTTACAGCTGCCAATTTTAAGCGGACAGGAATGGAAGTCCATTGGAAAGTCCTCAAGATGCATTGGGCATTCAGCTTGCACTGTCAGCCTGCACAAATACACAAACATCATACAACAGTCACTCCTCAAAAGTTATGTGTCCTTACAAGGGCTGTCAATTTCATTCATTAATATAGTACATTTAATTATAAAAATCATAAATTGTATAAAAAAGGATTTTCCCGCTAACAGAGCAATTCAAGCTTACCGTTAATTATTCACTACTGTTCAAAAGTTTGCTGTCAGTAAGATTTTTTTTTTTTTTTGAAGAAATAAATACTTTCATTCAGCAAGGATGCATTAAATTGATCAAAAGTGACAGTAAAGACATTTACAATGTTCCAAAATATTTCTATTTAAAAAAAATTGAGTGATATCTACTGCAAATTCAAATAAATAATTTACATTTTAAAATATATTAAAATAGAAAGATATTTTAATTATAATATTTCACAATATTATTGTTTTATTGTATTTTTGATCAAATAAATTCAACCATGATGAGCATAACAGATGTCTTTCAAAAACAACAACAACAAAAAATCTTACTGACTCCAAATGTTTGAATGGTAGAGTAAAACTGGTTTTTGGTCTTAAGATTTTAATGATATTTTTAGGGATTTGTGTTTATTGGCATAGAAATAGAACAATATTTTGACTTTTAAAGCAAGTTTTTGTCATGTCTATTCAATGATTTACTCATCTGCATCTATAATGCCTTTCAGTTATTTTGATTTGGGGCCTTTTCTTAGCAAATATTGATATATGTGATTAATTATGAATAGTTTGGTGAATTAATCAGCATATCATGTAATTATTTTGATTCATTCATTTGATAACTCTAGTACAGGGGTACCTCATAGTGTACAGTAGAGTGCCGTTCTCCATAATCCGCAGTAGTTTGTTGGGCATGGTCATGTTGTGAGCCACAGATTTCTTGCCGTTGTGAAAGAAAGTGTCTGGAGTCCAGATTTTACTGGCCATCAGGTTGTTGAGACGCAGGATGTTCATTGGCCCGTTAAACTTCAGCCGCTCATCTGTCCAGCGCTGACGGAAAAACACATCCACAGTGTATTCCTGAGAACAGAGAGTGACATATCAGGGCTTAGACATTCTTCAGTGCTGACACAGAAAATGTGTTTTCATTCAATGTGGGATCCCAAAGTCTAAATGCTGCTGTTAGTCTAATTCAATTGTATGTTTTATTAAAAAGTATATTGTCAGGATAACCATTTGAAAAGTTGAGTTGAGTTAAAAAAAAAAAATGTAAATAATCTATCAATGATTCATTTCATTGATCAAAAAAGACAGTACAGACATTTATAATGTTACAAAAGATTTCTATTTTTGAACTTTCTATTCATCAAAGAATCCTGAAAAAAAAATTATCAAAGCTTCCACAAAAATATTAAGCTGTTTTCAACATTCACAATAATAAGAAATGTTTATTGCGCAGAAAATCAGCATATTAGATTGATTTCTGAAGCATCATGTGATAATGAAATAATGGCTGCTGAAAATGCAGCTTTGCCATCACATCAATAAATTACATTTGAATGTTTTTAAATACATTTTAAATATTTAAATATGAAAGAAAACAGCTATTTAAAACTGTAACAATATTTCACAATATTACTGTTTTTACTGTATCTTTGATCAAATAAATACAGCCTTAGTGAGGGAAAAAAATCGTACTGACACCAAACCTTTAAATAGTAGTCTATATTTTAGGATGTCGTAGTATTTATTTGATCTACTTTTGCTTTAATGACATATTGTTTATTTCTAGATTTAATTTTGATTTTAAATCTCAGATATTCAATGTGGTCTCAGACTTTGGATGCCACTGTACATCTTTTAAAGACAGCTAAAACAAAAGTATTAAAAGTAAGATGGAATGGGCTCCCTCAGTAAGTGCCAGCAACTTTTCAGTTCTCTCAATATGTTCATTGTCTGTGTATAGTGTGTTTCATCTTCCTCTCTATAGTACTAGAGAGTTGCTAAGTGTCAGAAGCGCTTCACATCACTGCATTATATCCCAATCCCTCGGGCACTGTGCTGCCATGCCCGGGGTGAAGGTGGGCAATCAGTTTCCATGGCAGCACAGAGACAGAAAAACATAATGTTATGTACATAAGAGATAATACTTATTCACTCCCACACTCATACAGGAAAGATTATATTGTGTGACAGTACATGCTGTCACTGGAGCGCCAGGGCTCCCCAGCACTCACAGAGCCCATCTAATGCTTCATTTCCATCTCGTTCTTCCATCTATCCTCCATCAGCTTTCACAATGTCACAATCATACTGTAGGAACAAACCTATTATGGGTCCATACTAAGTTAATTCCAGTACTATTATAAAACATAAAACCTTCATCTCGAACAAACTTTGAGGAAAGCTTGCCTGGTCATTTGATATTCTTGCTAATGTCTTGCAACATTACCCTTCATTATGGAGGAGTCACGCAGAACTAGATAGACAATACTTGTCACTTTCCATTCTGTCATATCATAACCACACGGCCTGAAGGGAGTGGCATAGTAAGACTGATAAAAAATAACCTGCTTTTGTGTTCCTCCATAGTATATGTCTATTTTAAGGCATTATAATGTTTAATAGAACATAGTATTGTGGAACACTAAAACTAAAGGCTGATCATCTGAAAACACATTTAGGAAATGATCTGTCTAAAAGCGAAATTTATGTGACATACACTAGATATAATACTAAAGATTTAGTGTATCTGTGATCATATCAGCATCAGTTACAGCAATATTATTAATTCTTTAAAAATCACTGTTGGTCAGAACATAGCTGATAATATTATCATATTATCATTATCTGATAATATTATCATTATAATATAAATAATATTATAACAATAATTTTTTTTCTGTGCAAACTTTTTTTTATAAAATTGAAATCAAATAATCAAACAATCCTGTACATTAGATTGTTCTGATAGATAAATTCAGTTGTAGTAGGTAAACTGTCTGGATTCAGTTTTTTAGCAGTATAGTACAAAATATATAATGTCTTGTTTACGTATGGTAACCCTCGTTCATAAGGGACACAACATGGGTTACCATATGTAACCGAGATGTTCCCTTTCAGTGAGTAACTTCGACGTTCCGACACTAGGGGTCCCTACACTAAACCCTCAGCTGCTGAACTGCATTACGAGTCCATGGGGGTGCAGATGTTGACAAGCCCAGCGTCACAAATCACTGAGGGTGCTTCTTAAATTAGTGAGGGTGCTCTCTCTCTCTCTCTCGCTATATATATAAAATAAATAAATATATATATATATATGTATATAATTATGCCCCAAGAGCGTTCCCTTAAAATCACTAAAAGCTGTCACTCATCTTAGTTCATCGCAATCTGTGCTGAACACAGCACCTAAACAAAAACTCCGCCAATTTAAGCGGTGAGTGGATTCTAACTTAAACACCTCTGATTGGCTGTTGGGTTCAAGAAATCAACAGATATGTCTGTGATTGGCTACATTGCTCAAAGCTGCAAAAGATGTTGAAATAGAAACCGATCTCCAGAGCTCAAACCATAAAGCACTGGATAGTTTGCCAAATCTGCAATGAAAAGCCTTTATTACAGCATTAACTGAGGGTGCTATTGATTTCGTTTGAGGGTGCTTAGCACCCCCGTAGAACCGGGCCAGCCTCTCCTACCTGTAACATTTCGATGCCCAAGACTTATGTCCTCACTCTCCAACATCCGGGAGAGCCGCCATATAAGGCAGAGATCACCTCAGCCGGAACCTTTTCTCATCTGAGAAAATAAGAATAAAATAGCGGCTGAAAAGTCTTGGTTGTTAACATTGGGGAAGCGTTCATTTCGCCGAGTTTGAAAAGAACACTACGGAGACCACATCTTACCCAAAAGGGAGGTAACATGTGGAGATACAACCTATCAAATCATTAAAAGGGAGTTCTACATAGGGAAGGTTTCTGTGGTGGGCTCCACATAAGGGGAGATCTACCAAGCACAGAACCAGACGACAGACCAGCTGTCTGTCTTTAGGAGTCCTTATTAGGAAGAGGGCAGTGGATTAATACGCATATGGGACCACCGTAGTGAGTACCAACATATGGAGCACGAACCCATTATGAGAGTTCAGTCAAGGGATACTTACAAGAAATTAGTTCTTGCATTGAGTTTCTCCACCAATATCAGCTACGGACTCAAAGAGCGCACACTATCACCTCAGAGAAGGGAAGGTCGCTATATGCAAGCTCTACACCTTATTAGTCACCCTGAATCCAGGATGAACTGGCTTACACTCGCAGATATGGGAATTAGCAAATGTATAGATGTAGTCCAGCCTGCAGCTCTAAACCTGTTTGCTAATGAGGCACCACATCCTACGGCTGAAGAAACAGCCATGCCCCTGGTCGAGTGCCCTCACTCCCAGTGGGCCAGGTTAAGCCTCTGGCTTGATAAGCCATGGAAATCGCATCCACAGTCTAGTAGGAGATTTCCCGTTTGTAGACAGCGTTCCCCTTCCGCTGTCTTCCAGTCGTAAACGGATAGGGCTTAGATTTTTCATCCACTCATCAAGCGTAGTCAGGAAGCCGTCTTCGTACAGAGGGCACTAATTCAACTGACTGGAAGGCTCAACGGATCTCTCCTGTAAGGCCTCAAGGCCACTGAGAGATCCCAAGAGAGGATGAGGCATGGTCTAGGAGGATTCAACCTCTGCGCACCTCATAAGAACCTAATAACTAGATTGTGCTTCCCCACCGATCTGCCACTCACAGGTCCGTGGCTCACCACGTACACCTTGAGTGTAAATGCAGAAGGGTGCCTGTCCAGGCCCTCATGGAGCAAGGACAGCACTGATTGCCGTAAATCAGTCCTAGTTCCTGACACATGTTACCATGTGTTTCAAGGTGAGGATCCTGAACGGGAACTTCAAGGGCCCTGATTCAGTATTCTCTATCCAAAATTGGTCTGAGCCCCACACCCTTCTTGAGAAAAATGAAGTGAGGGCTGAACCTCTCATCATTTGGGCTAGGGGGACAAGATCTATTGCATCCTTCACCAGAAGGATAGCGATTTCCACCCGAAGGACAGCAACACTCTACCCTTGAACCGGAGTAACAGAATGCCACTGATGCCAATGGGAAGGGCTGGGGAGTCCAGACACCTTGCCAATGGTCAGAGTGGGACTACGTTCGACTTACCTGAGGCAGGGTTCCTGCGGCATTGTGGAACAAGGCTCACCATGACAGAGAACTTTGTGTCCTTTGAGACACTTGGTGAAGGGTGCACAGCACCAGCCTTGTCCCCCAGGTCTGCTGGGGAAGCCTCTGACATACGAAGGAGCCGAAGCTTGCCTGGGTTTGTCATACTGGCTTGAGATCAGACCTGGTGCATCAAAACGTCAGGAGGCAGAAGACTGCATCCGAACAGGCTTCAATGCTCATTTTCAGTGACTGGTCATCGAGGTACCAAGGGCCAGAAACGCTATGTGAGTAGTATGACCCAAGGAAGAATTAATTCCTGTTTTACTGACCACTTGGTGGCCATCTGCCAAATGGCAGATAGCCTAGGTGATGCAGCATCCACCTCCCATCCCCCGTTCGCTCGTTTGAGGTCTGCTATGAAACCTACCTGAGGGTTCTAAGCAACCTGAGAATGAACTGGTGGTGCCACCTGGCTGCAAGAGGATAGCCATTAGTCGGGCTTAACCACCGGTCCAGGCTACTGCAGGGTCAATACAGTTCTCGCAGGGCATTCCCTGGTGACAAGCAGGCGGAGATTTCTACATTGGGGGTCCAAGGATAGAACCCGACCCAAGCCGAGGTAGAATACTTCTGCCCGCTTGCTGACGGTCGAGAATTGCTGGGCAAATTCTCTGAAGGTGTTGTCAGAGAGACCAACCTAGGAAATGGGGGACTCAAGAAAGCGCACTTTCTCAGAAACTGCATTCCCATCAGGTTGAACCACAGGTGGCGCTTCTGGGACACTAATGTGGACATCGCCTTCCCCAGAGCCTGCGTCGTGACCTCCGTAGCCTGGAGGGCATAGTCAGTCACCGGATGCAGTTCCTGCTAGGGCTGTGCAATTTGGGGGAAAATATCAAATTGCGATTTTTTTTGACAGATATTGCGTCGCACAGCCCTAGTTCCTGCATGCTCTGGGTTGGGACCACCCTTGTGCAATCCCTGGCCTAAACACCTGCAGGACAGCCAAGGGTGTCCAGAAGCAGTATAACCTCTCGCCCCTAGGGATGAGGTAACTTAGGTGCTCTGGACAGGAGTCTCGGACGGCCCCACCAGGTGGTGGCATTTTGCACGCAATTTGCACTGCAATCGCTCTCTCCATCGGGGGACCCTGTATATCCCTTCGCTGGACCTCCGTCAATGGTGGTGAGAACGGAGGGATCGGTGTATCGTGTTATAGCAGAAAGGTGCCTTCCACGATTTCATCAGCTCTTTGTGCACTTCCGGGAAGAAAGGAACTGGGGCGAAGCGTGGCAGAGTGTCACGCTCGGTCTCCAAGAACTAACCAACCGAGAGAGCCAAGGACAGGGTTGAGGAGACCACTCAAGCCTGGCGCTCTCTGCTGCCCGGGTAAGCGCGGCTGCCATCGGCTGCCGGTTCAGTAGAGTCATCTGCTTTCAATCGGACGGGAAGCAGCTGAGGTGATTTGCGGTCTTTCTTTAAAAAAGAACATGAGCCGTGAGCGCAACGTGCCGATTGCCATGTCCTCACAAGAAGGACATAAACCATCCACAAATGCTGCTTCAGCATGGGCACAGCCCAAACACTGAACACAGCGATCGTGCCTGTCAGAGGGTGAGATGTACAAACCGCAACCAGAAGGGCACGGATGGAAAGCCATGATGTAAACACACACAAATCCACCCGTGAAGCTCTTTTAGAGAAATTGCTCTTTTAGGAGGAAATTTGCTCTCAAAGATTGCCATTAAAGCACCCAGAAGTACTCTCACTACACTTATCTGTGTATAAGCAAGGGAGAAACCACTGCTTGTGCCATAGATCCAACGACATTGGATCGGAGATTGAGAGGTGAATGAAGTGCTGCATCTCCAAAAGAGACGCAGTATCAGCTCCGAAGAACAAAACGAGTGAGCAAATGCCACACTGGCCTATTTATACCCGGATATCCGGGGAGTGTCTAGCTATGCAAATTTTGCTTGCAAATTGGCCTTTTCTCAATGATGTTAGAGGTGTCTGGGCTCCCAAGTGTGACACCTAGTGTCGGAACTTCGACACAACGTCGAAGTGACCGACTGAAAGGGAACATCAATCATCTTAGCTGTTAAAGGGGTCATATGATGTTGCTAAAAAGAACATTATTTTGTGTATTTGGTGTAATGAAATGTGTTTATGCGGTTCAAAAAACACATTATTTTCCACATACTGTACATTATTGTTTTTCCTCTATGCCCCGCCTTTCTGAAACGCATCGATTTTTACAAAGCTCATTGGTCTGAAAAGCGAGGTGTGCTCTGATTGGCCAGCTATCCAGTGCGTTGTGATTGGCCGAATACCTCAAGCGTGAGACGGAAATGTTACGCCCCACACATACTGTTGATGCCGTGTCCGGCCGGAGCGACGAGACATAAACATTAAAACCCATTACAAATGAGGCATTTGTTGCATCCAGTGGGGACATAATTACGGATTATAATGATTTATACTGTCTTTTTACGCGTTGCATCGCGCCGTGTAAACATAAAACCATGTCTGCTTTTGTGATCGGAGAAATGACAAACAACAAGTGCTACTCTACTGCCCAAAACTCGCGTTTGAATCATCAGTGGCAAATCCTTTAAATATGAAAACGTACTTACAGTCTGTGAGTCAGAACAGCCGGCATTGTAGTCTACTCTACCAGGATCAGGAAACAGTCTTCCATAAAATGTGCTGCATTTGGTTTGAACTGTTCTGGAACAGTGTTGTAATTACTAAAAACTTAACCACTGATTTCTAGTCGTGTCCTCTTTTGGAAGACCAAACAAAGTAATTTCGCTTCTTGGCGGGCTAGAGTGAGCGGAGGCCGGCTTGAGAACGGCGCAGCCGTCGGATTCGACGAAGGAGTGGCCGGTGGGCTTGCTTTGGTCTTTGCAACTTTACAGATCTTCTTTATGCACCAAGAGCTTGTAACACTTCAAAGAGAAAGGAAAAATTGAAATCGCATCATATGACCCCTTTAACATGAAATGTTGTAATCTGTGTAGGCCATAATTTATATATGTACACCACCATTCCAAAGTTTGGGTCCAGTAAGTTTTTTGTTGTTGTTGTTGAAATAAATTAATACTTTCATTAAGCAAGGGCACGTTCAATTGATCAAAGGTGACAAAGGCATTTATGTCACAAAATATTTCTATTTCAGAGTAATTCTGTTCTTTTGAACTTTCTATTAGTCAAAAAATCCTGAAAAAATGTACCACAGGTTCCACAAAAATATTAAGATCCATCTCCCCGCTGGACTCTGAAGAAAGAAACCTAGAAGCTGAAGAAGCTCGAAGAGAAGCTACTACTCGCCGTAGAAGAGCCCTGACAGAGGAAGGACTCCTCTAAAAGTTTTATAACCTAGGGAGTTTATGGGGAGTTTACCCCATAAGCGTACAAAGCAAAGCTCATTCCCTTATCTCAGGGAACTGAGGTTACGAAAGTAACTGGAGCAATTTCCCAAGAGCACCCAGAAAAAAAAAACATGACAGAAATACCAAGTGTGATGATCTTCCTAACATAAAACAGTCTTTATGAACAGAGATTTTCCTACTACAGGATAGTGAGAGTGTTCAGTGGGGTTTATAAAACACACCACTGGCCAGTAAAAGATGATAAATATTGAATGAATGAATGAATGAAAAATCCCTTTTCTTTCATCTTTTTCTCTATTCTAAATACTTGAGAGGAGACAGTGTGAAGTGGGGAAAAAGGAGTACTGAGAAAAGCTTTTAGCCAGCAGCAGGTACAAAATGCTATGAATAGACAACAGATGGAAAACAAGGATTAAGGGAGAGAGATAATGTGGTATAGAACGAGAAAAAGTGAGATAACCAACAGGAAAATATAAAATATTTTTTATAAATATTATTTGACTCTCACTATACAGTACACAAATCATCTGATGTGAGAAGAGGAATGTCTTACCATGTCTGTATCTGATACTGGTCCAAAACTGGTCACATAGATATCAGTCTTCACCTCTGTTACTCGATCTATGTCACAGAGCAAAAGGAAACTCTAAATTACAACATTATTGTCTATAAGTCTATTCAATCTATAAGTCTAATGTGCTATATTGTTCAATGAAACCATATAATAGTTTTGTGTGGACATTAAAGTGCGGTTACATTTGTGAAATTGCAGCAAAATTTCGTGAGCAAAAAATAAAAATTCCAAATTTGTCAATAGCATAGAAATGAATGAAGCACAGCTCATACGTCACTTTCAAACCCACAAGATACATTTTGGCATCTCAAAAGTCTGTTACATAAACATACTTACACAGAGCTGCATGCAGAGAAAGCTGTTCTCTACACACTTTCCAATAAAGTTATGAGAGGATGACCATCTGGCAAAAACACAAACATGACATCTGTACCAAAACACGTGAGACTTCATCTTAGCAAACTTGTCTCTAAACGGCCAATCTAATATATTTCAGCTACTTTTCTGTAATGTCTATTCAGTGTTTTTTTTCTAAATGAACACAATGATAACTATTATCTTTAATAATAACTTTATCTTTAATCGGCACATGATGTGCATGTTAATTAATGACTACTGTACTATGCAGATAACTGTCTAGTTATTCATCATCACCAACATAATATTTCTACGTCAAGCACCTGGCATCAGGTAAAGACAGCAGAAAATTTGTGTTTAGACTGTTTCTGGCTGACTTCTGCCCTTTGCCACTAATAACGTATTTAAACAACAGGTAAGAGTTGAGTTTATGTACTTCTGATTCAAGAGAATGGTCTGCCAAACTACCTGCTCCACTCAATCTAGACAAAGAAGTTTCATCACCTTTCTATTGGTATCCTTGCATGAACATCATGTGAAAGTTACCATGTTTACAGGTGTTACTGGCAGTATGTTGTTATGACAACAAAGTAAATAAAATGTTAATAAACGATTCTATCACTCTAGTCATAACATGTATGTACAGCTGTAGTCAAAATGTTACATACATTTTGCAGTATCTGCAAAATGTTAATGTTAATTGTAATAACAAAATAAGAGGGATCATTCAAAATGCATGTTGATTTTTATTTAGCACTGACCTGAATAAGATATATAGTCCACATATATAGTCCACAAGAGAAAATAATAGTTGAATTTATAAAAATGACCCTGCTAAAAAGTTTACATTCGATTGATTCTTAATACTGTGTTGTTACCTGGATGACCCACAGCTGTTTTTTTCTCTCTCTTTCTTTTGATAGTTATTCATTAGTGCCTTGTTTGTCCTGAACAGTTAAACTGCCCGCTGTTCTTCAGAAAAATCCTTCAGGTCCCACAAATTCTTTGGTTTTCCAGCATCTTTTGATTACTTGAATCCTTTCCAACAATGACTGTATGATTTCGAGATTCTTCTTTTCACACTGAAGACAACTGAGGGACTTACATGCAACTATTCCAAAAGGTTCAAACACTCACTGATGCTTCAGAAGGAAACACGATGTATTAAGAACCAGGGGTGTAAACTTTTGAACAGAATGAAGATGTGTACATTTTTCTTGTTTTGCCTGCCCTTCAGAAGATACTTACATGTTTCCCAGAAGACAAAATACAAAATTCAATTTACCCTGATCTTCAAATTCAAAAAGTTTTCACCTCCTGGCTCTTAATGCATCGTGTTTCCTTCTGGAGCATCAGTGAGAGTTTGAACCTTTTGTAATAGTTGCATGTAAGTCCCTCAGTTGTCCTCATTGTGAAAAGATGGATCTCAAAATCATACAGTCTTTGTTGGAAAGAGTTCAAATACGCAACAGATACTGGAAAACCAAAGAATTTGTGGGACCTGAAGGATTTTTCTGAACAGCGGGCAGTTTAACTGTTCGGGACAAACAACGGACACAGTAATACGAATCACAGTATTAAGAATCAAGCATATGTAAACTTTTGAACGGGGTCATTTTTGTAAATTCAGCTAATATTTTCTCTTGTGGACTATATGTAAACGTCTTTTATGTTAAATATCTTGTTCAATTCACTACTAAATGAAAAATAGCATGCATTTTGTATGGTCCCTCTTATTTTGGTAAAATAATTAACATTTTGCAGATTCTGCAATGTGTATGTAAACTTTTGATCTTATGTGTGTGTGTGTGTGTGTGTGTATACAGTAT
>NW_015667306.1:1008529-1028299 GCF_001515625.1 Sinocyclocheilus rhinocerous
TATGTAAACTTTTGAACGGGGTCATTTTTGTAAATTCAGCTAATATTTTCTCTTGTGGACTATATGTAAACGTCTTTTATGTTAAATATCTTGTTCAATTCACTACTAAATTAAAAATAGCATGCATTTTGTACGGTCCCTCTTATTTTGGTAAAATAATTAACATTTTGCAGATACTGCAAAGTGTATGTAAAATTTTGACCACAACAATGTACTTGTGGAAATGTATTACCTTAATCTTGTTTACTTTTATTCCAAGTTGCCTTAATTACGATTTTTGCTTTAAGAGCATTATAAAAATGATAATCTGTGGTAATAATTCAACAGGCTGTCTACTGAGATGAACTTGGAACATTCCTTTAAATTGTGATTAAATTGTGTATATTAAAGGAATAGTTCAAAAATGAAAATCATTTACTTTCCCTCATGTTGTTCCAAACCTGTATGACTGACTTTCTTCTATGGAAGATTTTTTGAAATATGTTGGTAACCAAACAGTATTGGTGACCATCGACTTCCATTGTATGAACATAAAACAAAACATAAAAGAAATTTGGAAACACTTTCTATGAAGACCATGCTTATAATGAATTATAGCCCCATTTATACGTACTTATAAATAAGTGTTACTGTTCTATAAATTCTATAAAGAAGATGTATGAAACTATCGCGGTCTCTTCGTTTAAGTTTCGATGTTCACAATTTTCACAGCCTCAGAAAACGAATCGATAATTAATATGAAAAAAAAAAATTACCTTCAATTCACCAAAGCGCAGCTCCTTTGAAACAAAGAAATAAGAAAAGTTGCGCCCCTCAACCTCGCGCTTCCAGAGGCGTCTCATCCGTAGATCGACGGAAACCCCCATAGCGTCTGCATATAGACTGGCACGTTGAGAGCACTGATTCGTGAGATATGCCTTCTTCTATGAATCTTTACGGAAACAATCCAGGGGCGACTCCTGCTCGCCAAGACACACAATCCGTCTATATATCCTGAGCTGCTCATCTGAGGGCTGAAGCGGCTTGTTTGAAATCCATAGGCGTGAGCCCGGAGAGCATCAAGTAGCCAAAATACGCAAGAGGGGACACCGGGTCCTAGAGCGAGCACAGCTCACCCTTCTGCCCACTGGAGAGCGCATGGACATCATGTTGTGTCAAATAAATAGTAGGCTAGTAATAAAATAGCCAAAAATTAAATTATGTCAGCATTTCTCACCCTCATGTCGTTTCAAAACTATATGACTTTGTTTCTTCTGTGGAAAATGAAAGAATTTGAAAAATGTCTCAGTATTTATTTTGTCCATCCAAAGGAAGTCATTGGTCACCAAAATGGTTGCCTACAGTATATTTTTCAAAATATGTTTTACTCAAACTTCAGCATAGTAGCCTATTTCTTAGATGTTCAAACGTTAGCTGTCTGTAAGCACACTAAGGCTGCATTTATTTGATTACAAATACAGAAATGTTGTGAAATATTATTACATTTTAAAATAATTGTTTTCTATTTTAATATATTTTAAAATATTTTCCTGTGATGGCAAAGCTGAATTTTTAGCAGACATTACTCCAGTCTTCAGTGTCAGATCCTTCAGAAATCACTCTAATTCGACTTCCATTGTATGAACATAAAACAAAACATAAAAGAAATTTGGAAACACTTTCTATGAAGACCATGCTTATAATGAATTATAGCCCCATTTATACGTACTTATAAATAAGTGTTACTGTTCTATAAATATGTTTATACAGACTCATTAAGACCTATACTGCGTTATAAGAACAGTTATAATTACGTTTATATTATTTTTGTAATTACTAATAAGGCATGCATTTTCTTCTTCGGTGTGCATGCTGATAATCCATTATACACTGGTTTATAAATGATCAAATATAAAATAGTTCCAGAGACACTTGTTTGTTGAACCAATTAGTTATTATGTCTTTAATGGCTAATGTTTGCATTAGAGGTAATGAATGGTAATTTAGATTTTTGAAATCTATATCTTCTCAGCCATATTGCTTATAGCAGTTTGGAATTAAGCTTTCAAATATTGTTGCAGTGTTTTGCTATTATGTAACATTTTTAAAAGTTTTTTTAACTGTTTGTACTAATGATTTCTGTTTTTTCTTCATTATTTTATTACAGGAATTATTGTTCATTAGTTACATTTACAAGTAAACAACTTAAACTGATAATGAGCACATATTCATGGTTTCTTAACATTTGCTTTAAGAAAATTGCGTCCTATGTTTTCACTTTACTTAAAGCCATTAACGATGCATTTATATAGGTTAGTAACTAGTAGCAGTACTCACAATAAGCATTTATAAGAACTCAACACAGCTGTTAATAACAATATATTCACTTATTTGACAGAAATACGTCTGAATTACTAAAAAGTCATTGCAACTAATATATTAACATTATAGCAATGCAGGCTGCATCTTTATAAATACATTCATGGAACCACACGGCTGACTAATTAATACTTATAAATCAGTTTATAATGGATTATGAACACTGAAAAATAAAAAGCATGACTTAGGTAATTATAAAAATAATATAAATGCAACTATAACTGTTCTTCTAATGCAGTATAGGTCTTAATGAGTCTTTATAAATATGTTTATAAAATTGTAATACTTATAAATAAGTATAAATGGAGCTATAATTCACTATAAGCATGGTTTTCATAGAAAGTGTTACCAGAAATTTCTCTAAATCTCTTTTATGTTCCACAGAAGAAATAAAGTCATGCCGTTTTGGAACAACATGAGGGTACGTAAATGATGACAGAATTACTCACATTTTTTTCCGTCCATTTTATATCTTTAAGTATACTGTAGGCTATTTTCAAATGGTGACAATTATACCTTTTTTTTTTAGAGAGAGAGAGAGAGAGAGAGAGAGAGAGAGACGTTGGTATAACCATACTATATTCGGCTTTACCTTGAAAACCTTAGTGAAACTGACAAATGTCTTTTTGTTTTGCTTACCATGCACGCCATAAAGCCAGCAGAAACAGGTAGATTAGAAATCCATGCGAATGACCCCATCGCCGACTCATTGTTGAGTTATTCCCTGCCGAAGAAGTTATTTCAGTCTTCAAGTTAGTCTTAAAAATTATTTATATGAGAATGAATCAAGGCAAAACTTCCAGTGACATATTTCTGCTTGTAAGCGTTTTGCGTTTGTGTACACGTATCTCCGGAGAGCGCTCTAATGTCAATGAGCTGGAGCCAGACAGCGAGCATTTGTTTCAAAAGTTTTACATTTTTAAACTGTTGTAATTATAACAGGCAGACTTACACTGCTTTTACATTTTAAATGAGATCAATTAAAACTGTTCAACCAGAAGATGTATGAAACTATCGCAGTCTCTTCGTTTAAGTTTCGATGTTCACAATTTTCACAGCCTCAGAAAACGAATCGATAATTAATATGAAAAAAAAAATTACCTTCAATTCACCAAAGCGCAGCTCCTTTGAAACAAAGAAATAAGAAAAGTTGCGCCCCTCAACCTCGCGCTTCCAGAGGCGTCTCATCCGTAGATCGACGGTAACCCCCAGGGCGTCTGCATATAGACTGGCACGTTGAGAGCACTGATTAGTGAGATATGCCTTCTTCTATGAATCTTTACGGAAACAATCCAGGGGCGACTCCTGCTCGCCAAGACACACAATCCGTCTATATATCCTGAGCTGCTCATCTGAGGGCTGAAGCGGCTTGTTTGAAATCCATAGGCGTGAGCCCGGAGAGCATCAAGTAGCCAAAATACGCAAGAGGGGACACCGGGTCCTAGAGCGAGCACAGCTCACCCTTCTGCCCACTGGAGAGCGCATGGACATCATGTTGTGTCAAATAAATAGTAGGCTAGTAATAAAATAGCCAAAAATTAAATTATGTCAGCATTTCTCACCCTCATGTCGTTTCAAAACTATATGACTTTGTTTCTTCTGTGGAAAATGAAAGAATTTGAAAAATGTCTCAGTATTTATTTTGTCCATCCAAAGGAAGTCATTGGTCACCAAAATGGTTGCCTACAGTATATTTTTCAAAATATGTTTTACTCAAACTTCAGCATAGTAGCCTATTTCTTAGATGTTCAAACGTTAGCTGTCTGTAAGCACACTAAGGCTGCATTTATTTGATTACAAATACAGAAATGTTGTGAAATATTATTACATTTTAAAATAATTGTTTTCTATTTTAATATATTTTAAAATATTTTCCTGTGATGGCAAAGCTGAATTTTTAGCAGACATTACTCCAGTCTTCAGTGTCAGATCCTTCAGAAATCACTCTAATATGCTGATTTGGTGCTCAAGACACATTTCAACATTATCAGTGTTGAAAACAGTTGTGCTGCTTTATTTTACTGATTTATTTATTGATTTATTGATTTATTTGTGGAAACCGAAAATTCGGAATTCTTTGATGAATAGAACGTTCAAAAGAACAGCATTTATTTGAAATAAAAATATTTTTTAACATTATAAATGTCTGTTATAAACTGTCACTTTTGGTCAGTTTAATGTGTCCTTGCTGAATATTTGAAGTGTGAAAGAGGGTCACATCTCTATCATGTCTCAGTTAAATTCAACATAATCCCCGGAAGGATTCACTTCGGAAGATAAGGTTCTTGCGTCCATCATTTAGTCTTTGTCAAATTATCATGTAAAAAACGTGCTGTCAAAGCGGTTTACAATGTAGACTGTCTGGTGCAGGACCAAACCAGCATTTCTTATATGAAAACCAACAAGCAGCCAACTCCTAAAAGATACGTTAAAGGTAATAAAAACTTTTTAAAGGTATTTTACTTGTTTGTTTACACACATGAACAGCTTTATTTAGCATTTAATTGTCTGTTGCCATGGATAATAGGCTACTCCAGGAAGGAACTATTTCAAGCTTATATTGTTGACATTTGTTGACATTTTCTGACATATAAAATGTATGGCCAGAGATCCAGACAAGCTCTGCGGGCAGAATGCACAGAAAGCTAAAACACTGACAGGGAGCATAAGCAATAGCCTAGGCTATGTCAGGACCCAAGCGGCTAAAA
The DNA here is from genome assembly GCF_001515625.1 of Sinocyclocheilus rhinocerous. Classification (NCBI taxonomy): domain Eukaryota; kingdom Metazoa; phylum Chordata; class Actinopteri; order Cypriniformes; family Cyprinidae; genus Sinocyclocheilus; species Sinocyclocheilus rhinocerous. Next base: position 1,013,596 of record NW_015667306.1, read on the forward strand.
TGCATATATACAACATAAACATTGTATGTGTCTGCAGACTCGCACACATACGTGCATTCAGCTCACACACACGTATACATTGTGTCAAAGTCTTTCTAGAAAACAAGATAGGCCTACTTTGTTACAGAAAAACACTGGTTACTAAGAGAAAGATAACATTTTTTTTTTTTCCTGCCCTATTGACTCCAGCTCATATATGATCATTTTCCTATAGTTCTCAAAACTATCCTCTGTCTCCAGGGCCCTCATTTATAAAATACTGTGTAGAACGAATCCTAAATTTGATTTTACGATCATTTCTCAAAGTGCGTACGTGTGATTCATAGAACGAACGTACGCACAGAAAACGTGCGTACGCCTCTCTTTTAGATGTGAAATCTATAAATTGCAATGATCTTGAAATTGCGCAGCTGAACAGTTTCAGATATCCGCCCTGTAAACAATGTCTAATTAATGTCCTAGACTTATAAAAGAGCACCTGACAATGTCCAAATCTTTTACAAGCGGCAAGAATGGCTTATATTTCCAAAAACCTGCAGCACTCGGGCAAACAAAAGTGCGCACGTCTGCTCAGACCCTGACGTGGCGCTAAGCTCTTTTCCACCCCTTGCGAAAAAGACGTTTATTCAAGTGTGCTATTAGTATACTTCTTTTAATCTTAAAATAGGAAAGTATACTTTTAGTCTACTTTTTAAGTACTTCTCCGAAATGGGCTTTATGTACTTCTCAGAAAAATACTTAAAATGACATTTAAGTATACTTGACTTGTACTTTAAAAAAGTCTAAATATATTTGAGCTATACTTGTGCTCCTAGAATCCGTGTTTTCATTGTTATACTGTAGAGGGCGCTAGTACACATCTTCTGTACAAAATTTCCCAAAAACACAAGTGAAGAAGAAACCGAAACAACAGATGCTTCCACATGTATTCTAACATGATCATCAGACATAAAACAGCATCAAAACTGTAACATTATGGAATAAAATGTTGACCAATGAAGAGGTAATAATAACTGTCAAGCTTTGGGGTGTTGATCGACTTTATCTACGTTTTGATTATCAATCTGAATCCAATTCATAGTCTTTTTTTCAGCTTTTTGTTCAAAATGTTGTGTATTTCTTTATTTTTTATTTATGAAACTTATCCACATTCAAGTGTTTAAAAAAAGAATGCATGAAGCTAGAATAAAATGTTTTTGTTTACAAGCAGATACCCTGTTCTTTTGATGTTTTGTATGTTCAGATATTCATGTAACAAAATATATACAAATTAAGACCTAAATAGGGACATAGTAGTATACTTAAAGTATTTTTTTTTTTTTCTTTTTTTTCCCCCTTCATTCAGAGGCACTCAAACCCAAGAAACTGTAAGTGAGATTATACTGCCACCTGCTGTCATGAACAGAATGTGCTTCTGCGAGAATATAATTAAAACCAGAATCAGAATTTCTTTTGTTAAACACACAAGGAAGGCTGCGCTAAAGAAGGGTTCTTTATGTCATAAGACATCCATTAGGTATATAAATAAGGGAAAACATTCTAATACTGAATATACTTTTAAATAAATAAATATCGTCTACATTAAGTGTTTCATATAAGTAATAATCATATTTATTTAACTAATTATTGAAAAGCGATAGAGAGGATTCAGAGAGCAAGTTTTTATACATGCACCTGAAACAACACAAATAACCCCCCACTAAGTGTCATTTTTTGTGAGGCTCTAATGCCTGCATGTGTTATCAGGCTGTCGTCAGCGCGGTCTCCATGGCAATACATCACACACCGTGAGACGCATTCGCAGGAAGCTGACGTGATGAGTTTGTCATTTCCCTAAAAATGAGGCGTCTTGCATGTGTTTGTGTACGTGTCTGGGTCAGGCTCTGCGTCACCATGTTATTGTATGTGTCTGATGACTGATTAATCAGATGGAAGGATAAATACAGCCGAGTGACGCATTTTGAAATATAGCCGAATGAGTGAAAGCAGAGAACAGCAATGAAGGGAATTTTGAGATGGAGTGTACTTATGTCAGCCTGTCCTTATTTATGTAGTACTTTTTTCAATGTGTATTTATGCATTTGCATAATGTTTACTTACTTATTGAAGTACGTGCAATAAGTAATAATTCTCTCTCTTTCTCATTTATTTTTATTATAATTTATTTTTTAAACGTTTTATCACAACCTTTGCTATGAAACAAGGGTTCTTCCTATGGGCAAGAAAGATCATTGCAACGCTATCCAGACAAACCATGATTAACAGAGAAGGTAAATCTTTGATCAGTTTAAGGAAAATTGATGCTGTGGTTTACTAATCAAGCCATGCAGAGTTTGCAACTGATCTGTTTTTAATGGATGACATCATGGGATGTAGCTGTTGTGGTTGTTGTTTTGATATTTAATTTGATTTGTGGTAACAGTTTGAAAGAAAAAAGACGGCGCTTTGTCAGGCTTCATGCAGTTATTATTGATATCACCACAAATATTCAAAACATATAGCACAACACAGCTGAACTTGCTAACTTTTTTGTACAAAGAGTAAAAAGAGAACTATGCTTAAGACCAAAAAAAGAAAGAAACTTTGTTTGCTGTACAGATGAATAATTTTTATCAGCATCTAAAAGATAAGTATTTCATTTTAGGAATATTTGTCCAAGCGTGAATTCATTAGAAAAGTTCACTAAACTGTCATTCATTAAATTAAAAAAGATTTTTTTTTTTTTGCTGTACCCATAAATGGCTACAGAAAGCTACCTAAATGGTAGGCATTAGATTAGATTATTAAAACAAGATTATTCTTTTAAAAAACACAAATAAACAAATAAGAAAGCAATTTAATAATCAATGGGCTCTAAGATCAGTGATCAGAATAATGATCACAGTCCACTAAAAATCAATAAAGACAAATATTTGAATATCTCATCAGAACCACAGAAACCTTTGAATACTTGAATATTTTCACAACACATCCTGGCTGATCTGCTACAATGACAGTCACTCCTGTTTTTTGCTGCACTCCCTTCTGAATTTCAACAGATTCTTGTAACTATACTCGGATCTCAAGGCCACTAGGTGGTGTCAGTGGCTTTAATTGGGGCTCATAGAGAGCCAGGAGAATTTGAGGGTTCTCCACTGCATCTCTCCAGCCCTTGTAAAAGATCAACATGTTTTATGTCCATGAGTGTATCCCAGAGGGAGCAGGTGAGTCCATGGCTGGGCAGCGCTGCTTACAGGATGGCACAGAAGAACTTCTTCTCCCTGAAGGGGTTCTCGGATGCAGGCACGGGGGAGAGCAGGGGATCCTCTTTAGCGTGGGCTTCGCAGTACGATGTCAGATCTGCTGCTGCTTTTGAGACCTGATGTTGATTCATGAAAACACAAACAGTCACCAAACAATGCTCACAGTATTTTCACTCTTAACCAAGTGAATTGGATTCATTTGAATGAAATAATATGTTCATATTCTTCTTACCTTTATCCTGTCGATATTGGCCTCCATCTTGAGCTGCTCCACCAGTTTGCGGGCCTGAGCAATGCTAGCAGTGTTGTTGGTGGCCATGAGGCTGCCGGTTCAGGCCTGTTGCACTGTAACACACATGGAAGAACAAGTTCAGCATAATTGGCATGATATATATGGATAAATGTTTAAAATATAGCAGGAAAATTGATACTGAGGAGTTATGTGTTCAGTTATGTTCCAGTGTGCATTAACTTTCAGTAATTTGATTTGAGCAAAACAGTTGCGATGTTCTCTAATGCAGTGGTTTTCAAACTGGGGTTCAGGACACCATTTGGAGGTGTTATGTACAATTATAAAATAACTATATAAATAAAATTCAGTGAAACAGGTTAAAATGGGTAATTTTTCATTCTACTTCCAAAATCATGAGATTCATCACAAACTATACACTTACACGAAAGACTGGGGTGAGAAAGAGTTTCTTTTCTTTACTTTTTATTTAAACTGATCAAAAGTGACCGTAAAAACATTTATAATGTTGCAAAAGATTTTGATTTCAAATAACTGTGACTTTTAAACTTTTTAGAAGATTAGAATGATTCCTTAAATATATATAAGTACATTTTAAAATATACACAAATAGAAAGGTTATTTAAAATTGAAATAATATTTCACAATATTACAGTTACTTTTAAATTACTGTTACTGCATTTTTGATTTAATAAACTGATAAAAAAAAACTGACCTCAGACTTTTGAATGGTGGTTCATTTTTAATATTCATACATATAAATGAGTTTTTTCACAGTAATATATTCTCAAACAATGATTCCTTCAGAAGGGAATCATCATATTTGCTGGTCAATACCATCAAAAAAATGAAGAAATCCTTGCTCTAGAGCAGGGGTGGCGAACGTCGGTCCTGGAGAACCGCAGCACTGCAGAGTTTTGTTTCAATCCTAATCAAACACACCTGAACAAGCTAATCAAGGTCTGAAGGGTTATTAGGAAGCTACAGGCAGGTGAGTTTTAATTAGGGTTGGAGCTGAACTCTGCAGGGCTGCGGCTCTCCAGGACTGGAGTTCGCCACCCCTGCTCTAGAGTATTATGGCAGTACAGTGACAAATCAATGTTCAGGCCGGTTAGTCATGGTTGGTCTGAATCTGGTTGACAAAGGAAGGGTGGGGACTAGGGCTGTGCGATTTGGGGGAAAATATCAAATTGCGATTTTTTTGACAGATATTGCGATTGCGATTTGATTTGCGATTTTAAATTTGCAAAGTCAAGCTTCAGCTCAATATTGTCAATAATGTGCAGCACAGTATGGGTATCATTACCCTGCTGAAAAAAACAATAGAAACTATCACAGAAATTCTTACGATCTGACCCAGTAGACGCCATAATCCCACTCTGTCGCTCTCCCGCTTTCCGTTTTTTTTAAAATGGTGGGTGTTTACGCAGTTGGCTAGAGCAGTGCTGATTGGGGAGAACGGAGGTGCGCTCACTCTTGCCCAGGACAAGTAAGACTGCAACTCAAGGCTGGCAGTCATGCATATGCTCTGGAACAGAGTAATATCGCGTCCACATCGCAGGCTTTGCGATTAGGAAATCGCAACGTCTCAAATCGCGATTTCGATTAATCGCACAGCCCTAGTGGGGACACCATCATATTGTCATCCCATGCTGGAGAACAGCATCAAAAGCACTGATACAGTACCTCACTTCCTACCACATTGTCTGCTTTGACCTATTTAGACTCTGAAAACTCCATGGTAATTTAAAGTCTCTCATAGAAGGCCACAATACAGTTAATAGCAAAAAAAAAAAAAAAACATATACATCTGTTGTTTGTTTTTTTTGTTTTTGTTTTTTTGCTTCCCTCACAGTTGTTCAGTCATCGATATGTAATTTAATTTGAATGTAATCTATGAATATATATGAGTAGGGGGTAGAAAATTATTATTATTAGCTTAATATAAAACCCATCAATGGATAGTCCCCACAACGACCGAAAAATCAAATGCGTTTGTGTGCTTCTTTCATATTCGTGTGGCTCTGCCATATGGGTATTGATAGCACACTGTGACACACCTGTCATGACTGTGAGCTCAAAGGTCTGTGGTGTATCGGAGTTTTTCATCTCAGCCGGCTCTCCTGCAGTGAGGTTAAATACAAAGGCCTGCTGCTGAGAGCAAACAGCAGGGATCGCTAGACTATCAGCTGTCATACTAACCTCATTAAACTACTCTAGAATATTGAGCCCAACCAGGTTCAATGAAAGACAGCAGAAACGTACTATCCTTTAACAACGTCCAGCATAATTTACCCGACATATTTACTCCTCTATTACTACTACACAAGACACACCTTCCCTTGAGTGTTTATAATGTGAATCTAATTCAATATTCAAGGTTTAGTCATTAATGAAATTGAAAATGAGAGGAAACTCCAACTTGCCCTGATGGAAACAAGTTCATCACAGCCTATTGACTCTCCACTTTTAAACCAATAAAGCTTGCAAATGTAGTCAGTATCTTGACATCCAAATGTTTGTGGAAAATGTTCTCACTTTGATCACATTATCTACAATTCTATTTCCTGATATGATTACATTATGATTCAACAGTTAATGCATCACCTTGTATGCCACTGAAAATAACATCATCAGATAAACAAGGGAATAAACATAAGACATTTAACTAAATTTGTTACACAAAATCTGTTCTAATGAGAATCCAGACTCCAGTAAAAACATTTTTCTGAAAAGAGCAGCATCTTCATCCTCAGCTCCTGGTAATCTGTCGCAAAACGGGTTTCATTAAACCTAGTGACCATCCCAGGCATCTTTGCTATGGACCTCAGTTGCTAGGCAACTGAGATACAGAGCGATCTGACAGCAATGAAATGTTCCACTCCTAAAATCAAGGATGGAGCTCACCAAAGGCAACTTTAGACCGGGGACCCCATACATCTGAAGAGTTCAGAGAGAGGACAGCTTCAGCACACTGCCTACCTCTGTAAATTAGGCCTAAAGAGACATTTACAGGCAGACAAGGAACATCAACACAAATCCAGCGTGGAGTCTATGTTTAAAAGCCATTTTAGATGGCAGTCTCTATTCGTCTTCCGGGAGCTCAGAACTTTACCTTATAGGGGGTCAGAGAGAGGGGGGATTAAGACACATGAGACCAAAGGAGAATGTCAGTGATAGGAAAGAGAATAGTGCCAGTAAGTTTAAGAGTGTGGAGCCTGCTGATATACAGTCCATGTAGAACGTGATGAGCTAGAGACATCTACTGCCAGTTAACCCTTTACTGCAACACTCTCAATGTGGTCTAACCCAGGGACTTTCAAACTGGGGGCTGGGGGTCAATGAATATATATATATATATATATTTAAATATGACAAAGTTAACAGGTTGATATAAGATATTAATCAAATATGTTTAATGCAATAATTTTTTACAATTTCTTAAACATTGCTGAATGTAATAAGTCTATTTTTATTCTATTAACAGCCACAGTTTATAGCAGGAAATAAATATATCTGCATTTCCTTTTGTGAAAAAAATAAGAATAATATATTCTCTATAAAAAGCAGTAAAAAAAATAAATAAAAATAAAAACGTTTCTTCAGTTTCTTCATATACAACTAATATAACTCTAATAGTGGGTAGAAAAAAACTAGATGTGCTGTAAACTTAATACAAATTAAATATTTTACAGATTATATTTTTTAAAATTGCTTAAGTGCTCCTGCAGCAAGGATAACTGAGTTTTCAAATTATTTAGAGATTTCTTTTCAAATTACTGAATGTCTTTTAATATTAATGAATGTCTAAATCAGAAATCATGTCAGAAATAATGTAATTAATTGCAATTATTTTATTCTACTAACAGCTCTAGTTTTTAACAGTAAATAAATATATCTGCATGTCATTTTGTGAAAAAAATTTTCCATAAAATGTTCTATTTTCTCAATAAAAATGAATTAGATTTAAAATCTCTCTTTTTCAGTATTATACATCTAATATTACTCTATTTAGTAAAAAAAAAAAAAAAGATTTGTTGTCAATTTAATACAAGGTAAATATTTTCTTGATTATATTTTTATAATTTGCATTAGTACAATGGTTAATTTAGTACAATATAAAAATATAAAAGTACAATATAAATGGCATTTATATCGGTACATGTCAGCTCTTCTTTATAAAACCATGTTTAACCCTTGAGCGGTCTTCGGTCAATTCTGACCGGAGAATTTTACATTTAGAATTTTTAAAAATCGTAGCTTCACCAGAATGGTATGAAGCTTTGTGACTTTTATGGCACTTGGTATGTGAACACAAAAAAAATTTGAGGGCATGATTCGAAAAAGTTAAGTGGTCGTAAAAAAAATAGTCACACTCATGGTCTTCGGTCAAAAATCCCCCACAATGCAGAAGATAATTGCACAGCAATGAAGGGGTGAAACTCTAAAACATTTAGAGAGCAAAATCAACACAGCAACTCACACACGCGCGGACACACACTTGTACACACACACACACACACTCACAGACACACACATACAGAGTTATACATACTCAAATGAATTGGTATGGCTATAACCATATAGCTAAAATGAGTCAGAAGACTTAAATAAGAGGTTAAAATCAGATCAGATCCAGAAGGATTAAGCTCTGATAAAGCATTCATGTTAATTTTTGTTACATTTTTATAGAATTTTAATGTTTTGTGTAACAAAATGCTTACTGTGTTCAGGTTTGAATGTAGTAATAATAAGGAAAAACCTACACTTCAAATCAACATTTAAAGGCAGAGTAAGTGATTTCTGGTAGCCAATGTTGATATGTCTAGTGGTTACACCATGAAATTACAGGTTATTCTTTTGTTTTTTGCTCTCACCAGGAGGTGCTATTCTGCCTTCAAAAATTGGATTTTAAAGGACTAGTCTCTATTTTAATCTGAAATACTGCATTAATTGAAAAATAATTTTAAAAAATTAGAAAAAACTTTTTTTTACTATTTTCAATGGGGAAAATTTATCATAAATATTAATTAGTATCATAAAATTCTCTCAAAATACAAAAGAAAAAGGAAAAAATATTATTGAACAGAAATATATTAGATTGATTTTACTGAAGACAAAAAAAGTTAAATTTCAGGTGTCCGGTCACTTTTGACCGCGAAGACCGTGAGTGTGACTCCCAAATAAGGAGCGCACAACAAAAGTTGTTCACACATTAAAAATAAATGGCTGCCTTTATATTTTAGGAAGAGAGTCCATTGCAAGGGGATCATCATATTTGGGGGTCCTTGACATTGAAATTTTAGTGAGCTGATCACAGCTATGCATCAGCCAGTCTTCACTGATTGTAACTTCAAGTACTTTCTTTGACTTCAAAAAAATATCTCTATTGATTTGTCCATCACAAAACTGATCTGTCAGGGGTCTATAAAGCAGCATGTATATATTTTAAGAAGTACAGGAGGAGCTCATTTAATCTGTATCCCCAGAGAGAGGGCCATATGTGTGCCATTTACCCAACTCTGTCACATTTCTACAGGGACAGGAAAGCCAGCAGGGAAATGGAAGTGCCACTGCAGGGGGCGTTTGAAGAGTCTGTTATAATGCAACACAACAAGAATAATCGAGGTGTAATGTAATATTGAGTCTCCCTGGGCAGAAAATCTTCCTCTAAATGGAACAATCTAAAGAAGAACTGTGACATGTGAAAATGGATGCCCTCTGCCTTACCGCAAAAAAACACAGCGATGTGAAATTTGAAAGATGGCATGATCATTGATAAACCCACTAATGGTTCACACACTCCCACCCACAAACTTATTAGCGCAGCTGTCTGATAGCAAGTAACGCTCTGTTACACTAGTAGACTATCACATATTTTTTTAGCACTGCATACAGTGGGTGTTAGTAGTGTGTTTGTTTCTCCTTTTTTTCTCTTTACATATTTTCTTTCTGGTTCTCACCTTATTTTCGACTCTTTTCACCTTCTGCCTGTTTCGTTGGTCTTCAAATGTGAGCTGACCTCATGTGGTGTGTCTTCAGCCTCTGTTGAGAAAGGAAGCCATGCAGTTAGAGTCCATATGTTCTGTATTCCGGCTGCAGCTCAAGGCCTTGTGCAAGTTTGTGTGCATGTGCAAGAGTGTGTGTGTGTGTGTGTGTGTGTGTGTGTGTGTGTGCATGTGCTGGTCGAGGGGTTTAGTATGTCACACCTTTCCCAGTCTGTTTGCACTGAGAAACATTCCAGACCCGACTGAAGTTTATCTTATGCACCTATACAAATGCCAAGCCTGCACTATCAGAAGAAAAACAACTGAACAACTGACTTAAATGCGATGATAACACATTCAGTTGATCGCTATGATTTTTTTGTAAAGATACAGCAGTGTTAAAAAGAACTTTGTTCCACATGGTGTTGGTAGGAACTACTGAAAGTTGGTAGGAACTACTAGGAACTGAGTCACCCTATTGCTGTAATACTTTGTTTTTACTCGCAGGAACGCTCGCAGGAATGAGGAACTAGAGGACTAGTCTCACATTTTAATATAAAATACCAGTCACTTATCCACCTATTCACAGGACAAAGCCACCAGCACATTGCTTGTGTAAAGGCATATTTACATTTTTATTAAATGGTTTGGCTGTCTCTTGACAACATATATTGCGACAACAAAGAAAAAAATAATAATCTTAATGTCTCTAATGTCTCTAATGTTTTTCTTAAACTTATTCAGCTCATGCATATTTTTTTCCATAACACTGCTAAAAAAAACATCTTTAAGTCATGATGTAATGGACATAAATTATTCTTCAGTATTGTGATGTGTATGAATGAAACAGATTATCAAAAGAAAAAAAATGTATGGTAAGGACTTGGTTCAATCCATTGGTTGTTGATTGGATGGAGGGAAATCTGAATGCGAGCTTGCAGTCAATTGTAAGAAAGGGCAGAGTTTAAGCGGACTAAATAATTGGAGAAGTCTGGCATATGTTATCAGAGAAATCAGGTTTCACCTGTTATAATATTTTCTTAAAAAAAGGTCACGGACAAGGTCAAGGTCACGATGAGATCAATCAATCACATTAATAAAAAATGTATGGTGAATTTCCATTTCATGCCAACTTGAAATCATCTTAAGCTGGCTTGCTGGTCTTAGTTGGTCTGTTGGCTGGTTTCAGAGGGGTTTTGAGCTGAAAACCAGCTTGGTCAGGTAGAGAGACCATCTTAAACCAATAAAACCTCATTAAACCATATAAGACCATCTGAAAACAATCTTAGGTTGGTTTAAGAAGTTTTCAAATGTGTGCAACTGTTGCATGGCCAACCCCACCACCAATGTTACATTCAATGGTAATTGTGTTCACAACCTATTTTACTTCTGTAATGTGGCACATTTCCATGAGAAACAGGATATTCAACAAGAAGGAATGCAGAACAGTCCTTGATTTTATTCATTGTGAATTGGTGAATTGTGAAAAGTGGGCATACTTCAATAAATGCATGTTTTTAAAAATGCTGAGCTATTTATCTATTGTTTAACATTATCCAATAGTCTGCATGGCCTAAATAACACGTGATTTTGATGAAAGATTATAAAAACAAACTTTCTACAGGAAAAACATGCATAAAGCACAATAAAGCCGAGAATGTGCATTAAGAACGTAAACAGGGTCAATTTTTGTCATGTTGACATTGCACCAAATTTAGATAAAACACACATACGTGCTTCTCTTCAAAAGCATGTGTGTGTGTGTGTGTGTGTGTGTGTGTAAGAAGTCTCTACAAACATTTTTAAGTTCTTTTATTGTGACTCGTGTTTCATTGGATTCATACTCCGTATCATAAGGGCAACACTGTTCCAGCTGAGCAACTGATCAAGTTTACTAAGTCACATAAGCCATATGTATGGAGATTACAAATCATGGATTAACAAAGTGTTTTAAGATCACATTTTAGTAAAATAAGTCTTTATTAACATTTGCACATACAATCATAATTTATATAAAAAGTAATAAAAATTCATGGTATTTTACTGCTACTTGTGTTCATTTCAGCTGAAAACGGCAGTGAATTGTCTGTATAGGTACGTTTTTGGAGTTTTAAAACAATGAAGATAGAGGCACATTTATCCAATGAGCCTAAGTTGCAACATTCTCGCCAGGCCTCAGCAGACACTAGTCAGTTTAATAATTTATCCACTGAGCCCCATATGGTACAGAGAGTGTGTGTCTGTGTGTGAGTGAAGAGAGAGACAGATTTATAATGCTTTTCTGGTTTCACTCTAGGGGTCCCCTACAGTGTTTCCCAACCTTTTTTTAGTCGCGGCACCCTTTGGACATTTTAAGGTAGGTCTAACAGAAGGGTTAAGATATTTAACTTTTTGTTTTTGTTTTTTTTTAACAATTATCCAAATAATGTTTAGTCCTAGAAAGCTATTATTATCAGAACACGCGAGCATAACATAGCGGTTAGCAGATCAATGAATGAGAGGGCAGCGTTACCAGAGTTGCCCATATACCACACCATGTTACAACACAGTAAGGCTATTGCAGACAGAAACAATACTGTACTACATCGATGTTTCCTGTCAGCTCGATTTTTGAGTGGACTTTGCTCTTCCGATGAGCATGAATGGTATGAGTGGAGCTGAGCGGAGTGCACACACGCATAGAGCGGGATAATACGCAGAGCGTCACACCACGTGAAAGTGAAACCTGAGCGGTGAACTAATTTTCGGCAGCCAAAATTTCGGTGCATCTCTAATTATTGGCGACATCAGAAATGGATATTATATAATAGATGCTTTTTTGAAAATTTTAGCAATTTAAAAATATAAAAAAATGATTTTTTACACGGCACCCCTGCTCTCGACAGACGGCACCCCGGTTGGGAAACACTGCCCTAGTAGGCACTGACCCTGACACCAGATCTCAAGACTCAAACCATGCCTGTCACACCGTTTCTCTGATGCCGACTGCCACACACTGGAGATTCAATCAGCACATCCTGCAGACAGTCTCAAAAACCTCCCACGTAAATTTGACACAAGCTACCACCCTTCACGTTTAAATATGAAATGTCTTTGACTCTGAAATATCAGTTTAAAAAAAGTATTGTTCCATGGTTTGTTTCCTGTGATGTTCGGCTGCCTTATCAGACTGTAAAAAACAGTCTGTTCTCATGTAAGATTCAGTCTTATAAACATAAGACTAGCCTCCCCTCACGTGTTATGAGTTAGGAATGCTATACAGGCAATTCTCCATGAATTTAGCGATAGGCTAACCCTCATACAATATTCAAAAAGGTAATAAAACATTCTTAATCTAAATGAAAATTGATTTAGATAAAGGATGAGATCATTTGGGATTATCAAGACGTGTAGTTTTTAATTAAACAAAAGCTTGTGGGTACAGTGGGTTAAAATGACTTCCTGCAGAATCTGCCACTTAGCCAAGAGCAACACCCAAGGTTCCCGGAGAGTTAACAATATTCCAAACATCCGGGGCTGTATTCTCTACTTTCAACAAAGTCATGTGTATATACTAAAATGTACTCTCACACAGAGTTCTTGGTGTCCCCTTATCAATAAATACAAGGCTTTTCCATCGCCATGTCACTTTAATCACACAATTCAGAGTTTCAGTTTCACTGAAGATGTAATGTAATGCAGTACACACAACTTCATATTACAAACAAACCTTTATAGTTTTTTATATAAAGTAAACAAGTTAGTTTATATTTGTATTATATTTTTATATTTAATATACAGTATATCAGAAATTAAATTATTTTAATAATATTTACTTGTAAGGAGGTCCACATAATGGGATTTTGTCTGGTTTTTGTCCCCAAAGTAGCACACACAGGCACACACTCATATAAAAACATGACATCAAACAACTTTCAGCTATAGTCTGAAATTAGGTGGAGAAAAGATGCCTGGTGTGAGTATTAGCCAGAGTGGTTGAGTCTACAAACAGAGCATGAAGTCATTTTCTCCTTCATGAGAATACTCTCTCCACATATTCACTCACTGTCTCTCTTAGAATGGAGTAAAAGGATGAAAGAGTTTGGCTATGCTTCTCAGGAAAGAGTGAAAAAATTATAAATGGAAGAAATTTAGTTTGGCTTTTAACAAAGACCTTTGTCTCTCACAGCTGTTCATACTTATACACACACCCGCACCAATACACACACTCCAGACAGCACCAGATCCACCCACTCCGAACAGTGAACTGTAAGATGTGTGCTGGGGTTGCTCTTATATTATTCACATCTATTCAAGGACCTCTCCACTCCCTATACTTTCTCTTTGAACAAAAACACTTATCCATAGTAATGCTCTTATTCTTTACAAAATTACACAGACACATACTTTAGAAGAGCATATCATGAACACAGGTCTCAACAATAAGGATGGCCCAGGGTTAGAGAGAACAACATTTGGTTTTTGACCACTGAAAATGGGTAATATTCAACAATCTGGACATGAAGCCTCATTGAGATCCCCATATCTCTGGGACTGAATTAAATAGGGACTTGAAAATGAGGATTCAAAAAGAAATGTTTATTAAGAACTAAAATCTAAAATCATATTGCAATATGTTTAATACTTCTTGAGTTATAGGCAAGCAAACTTTGGAAAAATAATATTTATGGCACTCAGACAGGTATGTTCAATGCAGTTGTTTTGACAGAAAGAAACGAGATACATTTCTAGTTTCAACATTATTTGTTCTTCAGACATTCAGACATTCCTCTTTAAATGAAAAGAAATATCATATTTATGGAAATTGACCCACATTTGGTTTTTGACCACTGAAAATGTGTACAATTTAACGATTTACTCATGGAGCCACATTGAAATTCCAATATCTCTGGAACCGAACCATATAGGGCCTTAGAAATGAAGATGTCAAAAGGAAAGTTTGTTAAAGGGGTCATATGATGCTGCTAAAAATAACATTATTTTGTGTATTTGGTGTAATGAAATGTGTTTATGCGGTTTAAAGTTAAAAAAACACATTATTTTCCACATACTGTACATTATTGTTTCTCCTCTATGCCCCGCCTTTTTGAAACGCGTCGATTTTTACAAAACTCATCGGTCTGAAAAAGCGAGGTATGCTGTGATTGGCCAGCTATTCAGTGCGTTGTGATTGGCCAAATACCTCAAGCGTGAGACGGAAATCTTACGCCCCTCACCATACTGTG
>NW_015667306.1:1028837-1060521 GCF_001515625.1 Sinocyclocheilus rhinocerous
GCCTTTTTGAAACGCGTCGATTTTTACAAAGCTCATCGGTCTGAAAAGCGAGGTGTGCTGTGATTGGCCAGCTATCCAGTGCGTTGTGATTGGCCGAATACCTCAAGCATGTATATGAAAATGTACTTACAGTCTGTGAGTCAGAACAGCTGGCATTGTAGTCTACTCTCCCAGGAAACAGTCCTCCATAAAATGTGCTGCACACATCTGAATATTTGGGTTGAAGTGTTCTGGAACAGTGTTGTAAATACAACTTAACCACTGATTTCTAGTTGTGTCCATTTTTGGAAGGCCAAACAAAGTAGTTTCGCTTTCACACGAATCGCACAGTGCCTTCACGGCATGGCGGCGGCAACAACAATACTACAGCGAGGATAAAAGTTACGCCTTCTTTCTTTGCTTGAACATTTGGGCGGCGTTATGCAAATCTTCCCACATAGTGAGGTAGATATGTGGGGGCGTGTTCGAACGAGCCGTTTTAGGTAGGTAGGGCTGACTCTTAACTTTGATAAAGAATATCTCTTTGGATTTGAGACTTTAGTCTTTACAACTTTACAGATCTTCTTTATGCACCAAGAGTTTTTAACACTCCAAAGAGAAAGGAAAAAATGAAATCGCATCATATGACCCCTTTAAGACCCAATATCTAAAAGGGCATTAAGATATTTTTAATACTTCTTGAGTTAGAGGCATGCAAACTTTGGAGAAAAAAATTTAAAAGTGCTCTTTCCCCATTTTTGTATGGTCACCGTTGACATATAATGCAACAAAGATTGCTAAAGTCACTAGATTTTACTAACAGACCTACCAATCTCTGTGTAAAAGTAAAATTATGATGCTGCCATCTTTCTGAAGAAATTTGAACCCCCTGTAATTTGGCTCTGAATCTCAGGTGAAAATTGCCATTTTGACCCACCTCTACAAAATAGTGGATTACTCAGTAAATATTGATCCATGACATTTCATGACAGCAAAATCAAAAAATGTATCCGGGGCCCCCTGGTTAAGCTGACACAGAATGAACCATATGGAATATATAATACATATTTTAAATGTATTATAATTACAAAAGTGTAACTAGAATATTGTTAGTTAATTAGTACTTGTAAAGCAAATATTAATGGCTTACTCTGCACGGCCATATTCTAGATCCCTTAATCCTACCCCATACCTAAACTAATCTACTACAACAACTATTTATTATCAATAAGCAGTAATTAGGAGTTTATTGAGGGAAAACACTTAGTGAATATGTGTTCCCATACACACACACACACACACACACACACGTAAACTAATTAATACATGGATAAATAAATAGATTTTTAATTAAAATATTGGTTTTGTGTGATGTATGAACTTTGTTAGCTGTGAATTCTGATTATTTGAATGTGACTAATATAGCTTTATATATTTGTCAAGATGACTAATATTGTTCAGTTATAGAGTATGTACAGTATGACATTTACTAGTCTTAAAATGATCATATTTTGCACCATTAACAATTGTTTTCAACTGAACATTTGTGCATAAATGCCAAGTTTTCTTGGAGTTACATTACAAAATTTACAACATATATACTGGTGTGGCCAATAAAGTTTGGGCAGGGCAAATACAAATCTAATGGCCTGACTACTATCTTAACTTAACTTAACTTAACTTAACTATGGCTATCGTCATGATAAAGGGTCAACATTTCATAAGATGTGTTTGTGACATGCAAACTGACTTAATAAAGAAAAATAAACGAATTAAATAAAGACCCACCAAACCAAGAAGCATCAAGTATGACACAAAAGTTCAGTATGTATCTCATCTATCCTGTGCTAACAAGATACTACTAATGCATTCAGACTAGAAAGGCTCATTTCTGTGATTATATGCACTAACAAGACTCATTCCATGCAGTGAACACTGTTTAATGTACTCAAGCTATATGTTGAGAGCTAACCAGAGCTAAGCCTGCCGTACTGTTGAGCGGAACCTCCTGCAAGAACGAGCACTGTTCTAGAGTCATCATCACAATACTCTGGGGACTCCTGGGGGATTCCTCTTAAATATTCAACCCCCTCTCTTCTTCTGCCATTTCTCCATCACTCTCTTCTCTCTCCAGCATCTTCTCCCTCCCCTCCCCCATGCTCTCCTCCACTTTCATCCCCCCATCTCCGGCAGCATTTACCCCAAACAGATGCTCGGTGCTCCTCATACGCACACCTGACCATTAAAGGCATTTCTGCATTTTCTTGCACCACGTAAATCACAAATCCACGCTACGTGCTAACAAACACATCCTCTGGTAAATAACAAGCAAACATATTCGTCTCCAGAGCAATTTAACACTGATTTAGACTGACACACATGCAACGGCTGTGGACAACCCTTGCGTCCATGCAAGATTAGTCAGATAGAACAAACACACTCATCCATACAGTAGAAAAAAACTGACTATAATTTCGTGCAGTTATACACTGAAAACACAAGTAAACACACACATATATAATAAAACATATGATTTCATTTAGACAGCTTGCCCCACTGATACATCTTTATGCTTTTCTATCTGCACACACCAACCTCATTCTGGTCTTTCTGATGGAAATGAGTTCATGAAAAGATTTTCCACTCACCTTCTCAATGTGTGTACAGCCTAATCTTCAATGACACAAGAGCTGTGTGTAACAGTAGCACACATACACTCCTTGTTCTGACACTCTGGCACCCACACATACACACACACACCACCCCAGTTGACAGCCTTCCTCACGCTCCGCCCATCAACTAGTGGAATCGCTCAGGAAGCCAGCTGAAAGCCACTTCCTCTTGCTCCCAAACACTCACAAAGACATTGTTTAAAAAGAAAAACAAGATTATTTACCTGCTGCCTCCCCAGTCAGACCATTTTGACGGCTTTTAGTCAGATTCAAGTGCATTGATGCTGATGTGCAGCAATGTGTTGTTTCTGCTCTCTGGCTCCTGTGCATGCATGTGCAGCGCAGCACAGAGGTTCTTGCACTGAGCTGACAAGGAACACAGATGATATCCACAGCTGCCCCTCCCCCAAAGCATGTGTATGTGTGTCTAAAAAGAAAGAGAGAGAAACCCTCCCTCTCAGAGACATTGTGCACTCACACACACAGCCCGAGCTCCGGTAATCAAAAGCTTAATCTTCAGTCTCACGATATTAGAGCGACAGAAGATTAAAAAAGCAATTGCAACTGGCAACCCTTCAATAAACACACACATACACACGGTTACAGTGGAGGTTGAGGTGGTAATGTGTTACAGGATTACAGATGTGTGTGTAACTCACGCTAGTCTGTATTTGGAAAGTAAAACAGTTACTTTGTCAGTGTCTCTTGAGATGACTGAGCCTAGGTTTGGCACTTTGGGATCCCCATAGGCTAATTGCAAGTTGAGTATTGCAGGTCACCAGCATATTCAATTCAATTCAATTCAAGTTTATTTGTATAGCGCTTTTCACGATCGTTGCAAAGCAACTTTACAGCAAATTAAGTTTCTACAATATTTAGTGGTCATCAGTGGTGACTGTCAGTCAATGTACATATGGCAGAAATGTACGGGAAAATCAATTAAAGACGTAATCAAACAGACGATGAACACTATTAACAGCAATTATTATATGATGCAATCAAACTTATAGCAAAATGTGGTAGTTCTGTATGTTGTTTCAGGGTTGGCATCATCTGAGGTCCTCTGAGGGGTTGGCATCATCTCTTCTCAGGTGTTCTGGATCCAGACTGAAGCTTGTGTAAATCCTAGTCCCGTGGCAAAAACAGAGAAACAAATAGAGACATAATTAGCATAGCTGCTGTTCCAACCAAGCAAAATGGATTTGTTTAACCCAAACTAAAGAAGAATAATAATGTGCATTTGATCAAATATAACTGCAGTACAAGATTATGAGATGCATTATTTGAATGCTTGGCCAAAGAGATGTGTCTTTAATCTAGATTTAAACAGAGAGAGAGTGTCTGAACCCCGAACATTATCAGGAAGGCTATTCCAAAGTTTGGGAGCCAAATGCGAAAAAGCTCTACCTCCTTTAGTGGACTTTGCTATCCTAGGTACTACCAAAAGTCCAGAGTTTTGCAACCTTAGGGAGCGTGATGGATTGTAGCGTGGTAGAAGACTAGTTAGGTACGCAGGAGCTAACCTATTAAGGGCCTTATAGGCAAGTAATAGTATTTTGTAACTGATACGGAACTTACTTAATAGGTAGCCAGTGCAGAGATTGTAAAATTGGGGTAATATGATCATATTTTCTTGACCTGGTAAGGACTCTAGCCGCTGCATTTTGGACTACCTGTAGCTTGTTTATTGAGGATGCAGGACAACCACCTAGCAGTGCATTACAATAGTTCAGTCTAGAGGTCATGAATGCATGAACTAGCTTTTCTGCATCAGAAATAGGTAACATGTTTCGTAACTTGGCAATGTTTCTAAGATGGAAGAATGCTGTTTTTGTAACATGGGAAATATGATTTTCAAAAGACAAGTTGCTATCTAATATAACACCCAGATTTTTGACTGTAGAGGAAGTAACAGTAAATCCGTCTAGTTGCAAATTGTAATCCAAAAGATTCTGTGTACTGTTTTTTGGTCCAATAAGTAATATCTCTGTCTTAGTGTGCGCGTGAGGCGCCGGTGCGATCAAACAGCTGAAACATAAAATAGACTACTCCGTCATTTTTGGTCATACAGTAAAGGCATAATTCGAAACTGCAAAGTGCAAAGTGTTAGCAGTTTGAAAATTCAAGAATAATAGCAAAGTTAATAAGAATTCTTTCTAAACTTCTGATTTTTTTTTTTTTTATTACTTTTACTTAAGAAAATTATTACTTTTACATTTTTAACACACTCTGTTAGCTTAGATAATTTAGAAGTTTCATCTGGTCTTGTTGAGATATATAGTTGAGTATCATCAGCATAACAGTGGAAACTAATTCCGTATTTTCTAATAATATTACCAAGGGGCAACATGTATATTAAAACTAAAACTAACAGAGGACCTAGGACAGATCCTTGTGGCACATATTTTACTGGTGATAATTGAGATGACTCCCCATTTAAATGTGGAACGCAGCATATGTTGTGTTTTGGATGCTGGTCTTCAGCATTGGGATGCTGCTGTGCTGGTCACCAGGATTCCTAACTAGCTTGATATGCTTGACTTTCTTGTTCAGCCAAAGTCAATGCTGATTAATCAGACTATCCACTGGTGAACATGCTGGCCCCGCAGCTAGAATAGCATCAAACCAGTATTTTTCAAGTTAAACCTGCATTGTTTTTTTTTATGGGAGCCCGTTTTCAGTAGATGGATGGGCATAATAATTTAAAAACAAAATGTTAATTAAAAGTGGAATGATTTTTGGTCAGCCATTGTGAGCAGGAGCATTTGTTGGGCCGATCAGCTTTAGAAGAATATAATGGAATTAATTTATAAGTGATCTGATTATAGAGATTCATTATGTGTACTAATGGAATCATCTCACGGAGTTAACCCTTCGGATTACTCACTAAAACATAATTACATTAATACTCCCATCCATCAGCATCACCACGAAAGGCTGCGCTCAGTGAAATAACCAATTATTATTTAGAGTTTAAGATGCGTTGAGACTGAGAGAGAATATG
Organism: Sinocyclocheilus rhinocerous; assembly: GCF_001515625.1. Lineage (NCBI taxonomy): Eukaryota > Metazoa > Chordata > Actinopteri > Cypriniformes > Cyprinidae > Sinocyclocheilus > Sinocyclocheilus rhinocerous. Next base: position 1,034,493 of record NW_015667306.1, read on the forward strand.
TGTATGTGCGTGAGTGTGCATGATTTCAATTCTAATTTGAGGCCATCTGGTGTCCCCAGTAGCTGCTGGCCTGCCCCACTGCCCCATGGGATTACCATGAGGATGTCAGTGAAGCCACTATCACCCTGATCTCAACACAAGCTGTAAAAGTTATAAGACAGAAAAATGTAGTTTTGAAGAAAAAAAGCTTAATCACTGTAACTGAAATTATACCTTAACTAAATAGAAAGAATGTAAGAGTTACAATGCGAAACATTCTGATGTGCAAAGGGCAAATGATTAATAACTAGTACATAGTACAAAAGTGTCATGAAGATATCAGACTGCGGTCAATAAAACAGATGACACAGCATGATGCAACCAAAAACAAAGCACCGTTTGAATCTATAGAACAAGTTATAACAGTTTGATGCCATATAGCTGTGCTCTTGTTTATTGAGGAAGGCACTGCATCCTCTGCTGCCTAACTATCCTCTGACTAAGACAGGACGAAAGAAGAATAACAAGAGATGGCACAGAGAGATAAAGAAAATGATGGCAGGAAGGGAATGAGAGAGAGAGAGAGAGAGAGAGAGAGAAGGGATGGACGGAGGGAGTGTGACGAAGAGGCTGATGAAATGGATTTCCCCTCTTGTTGCCATGGTAACAGTGGTAGTGGATGAATGATTTTCAGTACAGTCGGGTAGCTGCGAGGAATAAAGCAGGAATAGAAGGAGGACAGCACAGCTTTAAAGAGATGTGGAGCAGCATTTTCTTGTTCCTGAAAATGTTCATCGTAATTGCTCCAGTCCACCCACATTGCGACAGACAGCTGTACTAAGAGACTGTATAATTGCGGGTGAAAGATGCTGAGCAGGGTTTTTTTTTATAACTGCTTACACAAACATCTACATCTTACATCTTGAATGCTCATACAGACATTCTCTTGAAACAATTCATTATTATTGGGGCCTGGGAGTCATATCTCTTTTTGAATAGACGATCCAACAAAGACAACAACTAAAGAAGGCAAATTTGGCAAGTCAAGTGACAAACCACTATGTAAATCATTTTATGCCTTACTGCATTATTATATTTGCAGTATTAATAACAGTCCTAATTAAATTTTGCTCTCAGTTTTTCTTCATTTAAACAGATTTACACCTAAAAATCAATATGAATTTTGATCTTGATTTATCTCAGCAGCCTAATAAAAGCTGTTTTATTTTACACTGAAGTGAGTCGCCTCATGGGGGCCGACATATTGAGATCAAATGATTAGCCGAATATTATACACTTTATTTCATTATAAACTATGGAAGTTTATTTCCACCACATAATAATAATAATAATAATAATAATAAAATATATATTTTTTTTAAAATATGACAATTCAGACGTTTTGTTAAACTTACAATAAGACTATTCTTCTCAGAATTGCAAGTTTATATCTCGCAGTTGTGAGGTTATATCTAACAACTGAACGTGGGTCTTTGAGAAGCAGCTTCACTTATGTTTACATAAAAACAGAATTGCTTAACATCAAAGTGCAATTAGGTATCATGTCCAATAGCACAACACTTTGAAGTTTAGACATTCTATTTCAACTCTACAGTACATTGGCATTGAAGCTGTTAAATTACCTCGAAGAGGTGGTGATATTAATACCTTACTTTTAAAACGTGAAGCATATTGGATTTACAACAGTCTTAACAAAGAGTTTGATATTCATCCTTTTCTCTAATTAAGACATTCATCTATTTGATTACATTAGCCTATATTTGATATTTTGATATATATTTTGTCTTGGTAATTTTTGTAACTGTTGGTTTCTTGCAAGTAGGTATTCTTTGATTGATTTTTGATTTTATTAATGAAATTTTTTTTTTGAGTCAGGTATTTCTTGATATATATATGGTTAGTGTTTTCAGTCAATCGTTGTTTTCACTTTTATGTTTATTGCCCTTATGTGATTTGTTGATTGCCCTTTTGTTTGTGTGTGTGCGTGTGCGTGTGTGTGATTTAGCTTTGTGCTGTATATAAGGGTTGAGCTGTGTATTTGTTCATTGTCTGATGAAGAGCTTTTAGGCTCGAAACTTCACCTGTGGTGAGAACATAAATATTTTTTCTACTTAACAGAAAAAACACACTAATAATAATAATATTCTTCATTCCCTTAACCTTAAAAAAATTAAGTGTTTAGCTAACAGAACGGTGAAGTGACCTGTGGCCAAGTATGGTGACCCATCCAAGTGCACACACACACACCCGGAGCAGTGGGCGGTTCAGTGCCTTGCTCAAGGGTCTCACCTCAGTCGTAGTATTGAGGGTGGAAGAGAGCGCTGCTGGTTATTTACTCCCTCCACCGCCTATTTCTGCCGGTGTCCGGACCTGAGACTCGAACCCGCAACCTTCGGGTTATAAGTCCGACTCTCTAACCATTAGGCCACGAAGAAATGCATGTATCCAAAGTATTCCAATGTTACACTGATAAAATCATTGTATAGTATACTAACATAACTAACCAAACTGCTTCACAAAATCTGTTTGGAAGAGCTCACAATAACGCACACTGAGGACATCTGCTGGCCAGAGCTATGTCACTGCAAAAGTGAATTTTTCAGTGGTATTTTAAGTATTTTTCAGTGGTCTGAAATTTAAACAAAATTTTTGCAGAATATGTAGCATATATTGCATTACAAGACAAACTTTATTAAAAACAACAAAATCTACAATCTATAATCTATGTATGTATCAATCTATATAATATTATAGGTTATAGTTCAGTTGTTTTAAGGAAGTGTGTCTTCTAATGCAATGTTTATGTTTTTTATTATTTATTTATTAAAAGTCTATGTATGATTCTATATTTTATAGTCGTTATAAAATGGATACAGGAGGTTAATTGTGATCGGTCAAAGTATGCCAACATATTCTTTATACATGTTGCGTATATTTTAATGTATCTATTATGTCTCTTTCTTCCCTATTTGATAACCCGCAGAAGCCATTTGACACTGGTTCAAAAGGTCCCATATTTTCCCAATATACTGACTGAGTAAACATGTGTTCAGAATAAAACATAACACATCAAATACACTGATTCAAACCACACTTCTTCAATTTCATTATACTGAACAAACGTTTATATATTAGAAGGCGATAATTAACAAACAAGAAAAGAAAAAAACGTTGTGCTAAAAAAAGAAGAAAAAGTTGTACTAAAGTTCCTTACCCTTTTTTTTTTTTTTTTTTTTAATGCTCAATAACATAAGAACATTGTCAAGAAATTACATACAAATACATATAATAAAAAAAAGAGGGGGAAAAAAACAAAAGGATTATACAAAACACAATTAAAAACAAAAGATGACAAGACAAGGAGACACAAGAATGCATACATTACCACTATTGATACAATAACATACAAACATTAATATACAGGGAAAGCTTTTAAATACATGTATTTTCTTTAAACATTTCTTCATAATATTTTATAAATCTTAGGGATTTTTTGTTATTTATATAACTAAGAGATTTAAGAAGTTATATTAATTCAGTTTTAAAGGGGTCATATGATGCTTTTTTAAAGATCATTATTTTGTGTATTTGGTGTAACAGAATATGTTGACATGCTTTAATGTTCACAAAACCCATTATTTTTCAAATACTGTACATTATTGTAGGTCCTCTATGCCCCGCCTCTCTCAAACGCTTCGTTTTCTACAAAGCCCCCTCCTTAAATCAATTCCATCCAAGAACAAAGTAGATTGTATTGTGACTGTTCTTCTTTGATTATATAGGGACTGGCTTTTAACAAGATGAATCAACCCAGGTGAGATTGCTTTAACCACTGTATTAAACTCTTTTGGAGGAATCGGGAAATTGTGGTAAGTCATAAATTGCTCATAAGTAAAAGGGTTACCCGAGTCATCAAATAAGGAGAGGATACCATATTATTTTGGAACCATCTGGGGAAAAATAAAGATTTATTTCTGACAGTGATATCACTGTTATTCCATAACAGTGTTTTATGAGGTGAAAAACTATGAACGTAACACAGTTTCCAAGCAAGGAGACATTGCTGATGAAATTTGGACAAGGTAATAGGTAGCTTAGAAGGTAAATAGTTGCAGTTTAAAATAAAGGAAAGGCTACCAATTTTTCCAAATATTTGGTTGGGGATAAAGTACCAAATGGATCTTGGATTGGCAAGACATCTTTTAAGCCAATTTATTTATTTTTAAAAAGTTCCTTACCCCATAATAACCAACGCTGGGTCCGATGACGCCTCCTGGGGGCGGGGCTAAACACGTTCGCGAATAGCACGTGGCTTGTCGCCGGCTGCTGCGCCTGCAGTTGATTCACGTTTTTCCACACAATCGAGTTGTAAAATGGCGGCGCGGTGGGGAACAGGCGAGGAGATGTTAAAAGCCTGTAATACTCAAATGTTCTCACCGGTGAATCTTGACGAGGTAAGAACGGCACATCTTGATACTTATATATTGCTGCGCCAGAATGAAATTGTTGACATTTATCACTGTGTCAAATAGCCGAGGCAAATACGCGATGATGTGCAGTACTTTGTGACACGTGGATGGTGATGGTGAGATAGCTTTTGCAGTTCTCTTAAAACAGTTTATTAAAAAAAAAAATGGTCGCAGAAAAAGATACATTTATCAATTTCCAAGTGTTGTTAGATTTCTTGCTTATCCATACTGAAGTCGCATGTCAAGGAATGCACAAGTTTGGTCCTGTTAGATGTTGCCACTTGCCATGCTTCTGCATTCTTATGAACTTGGAGACCAGTGATTCAACTACATATTCATTTCTCTCTCTCTTAAAAAAAAAGTAGTTTTGCATTTTGTAAGCCATAAACGCATTGTTTTGGTTTTTAATATGGTGATGAATAATCTGTAACCAGGAATGGTTAGCTGTTTGCATGTGTCAGATCTAACGTTAAAGAAGAAGGCTATTTTATTTAATGCATATGTATTTTGACATTATTTATTAGTGACTCCCTAATACAGATATTCCTTAATTGATCAGATATGGCTTGCTTGTTGATTGTTACATATTCTTACATATTCGAGTGACTCACTTCCACGTGGTTGTCATTTTAAGAATGAAACTAGCATTTGTATTCGTGCATGGTCGTACATTTTACCTTAAACATTTAATTCAGAAACTGTAGTTAATTATTTTAGTACATTAGGCCTGATAAACTTAAAATGACAGATGGCGATTGGTATTTCAACAGATGTCATTTGTCGCATGTTATTTTTTCATGTTAGCATATTTACGTATAATTTCTGCTCTGTTTGGTTGCATTTATCATCATTTAATTTCGTATTTAGAATTGTCGTGACTGAGAATCAAAGTTAGCCCCATGTGGTTCATTGCGGTTTGCGTTGATTCGCTGTCCAGCACGTGGTGCAGGTACGAGTGGCTCAGTCGCGTTGGGCCGTGTGTGTGTTTACTGACAGACAGCAGCCTTTCCTTCAGCCTCTGTTTAAGGTTTTCAAACAAAAGTGGTTCATTATAATTAAACTGGCCTGATGAGATTTAATCTTGATCGCTTTTAAGAAAATAACATGCAGGATTTGTGGTAGCAAGGCGTGTTTTGAACTCTGCCGGTGTTGTGCCGAATTCTGCACCCCTGCCAGATTATGCACCCCCTCGTTGAAGTCGCTACCTGATTGCCTAATCCCAACCCCACCCCTAATCCTACAACCTCCCCCACACCTACTCCTAAACCTACCAATACTAGGGGGTGCATAATCTGGCAGGGTGCAAATTTCGGCACTACACCTGTATTGGCTTTGCCCAGTAATGCACTGCGGCAGGATGACGTGATGTGCGCAACACGTGGTTGTAACTTCAAATGAACGCATTCATAAACTTTTAATACATTTAGCATTTCTCGTATTTAACACTATTTCAGATTTAGGCCTGTGATAATTTGTTCGATTTTAAATGGCTCTTCTATGCCTGCCCTCAGGGTTTAGTGTTTTTGTTTTTCATGAGAAATATGAAAACGATTCCTACAAAGAAAATTGAGTATCAACAACATTTCACACTAGTTCTGTTAATAAATGATTCAGTGAGCACCAAAGCTGACCATAACATCAGCTGCTGCAGGACAGGCCAGCAATTACAAGCCTCAAAGACAGAGCACATTGTTTGCAGTTGTGCAATGTCCTTTTTTAAATATAGGAACATGAAATTGTTTACAGCCTCACCTAATGGATACGCCGCCTTGCAGTGGTTTATGGTTTCTGATGCATATGTAATTCTGAAAGTATTAATCTAAAATGTTCATACTAATCAAACATCAAAGTCTGCATAAAATAAAAATGGTCAATTTTTAAAGTCCTGCTCGAATTTTTTTTTTCTTGTTTGAAAAGTCGTTTCAATCAGATTTACATTGCAATAGAGAAGAAAGGACAGTCACAACTTTTAAACTGTTTTTCCTTCTCTTGCAGGTGGAGATGCTTAAGGAAAGCTTCAATGCCGGCTGTCTGGAGTATCCTGGCCTTAGCAATGGAGATGCTCTTGAGGCTTTACAAGGCTGCCTGGATCCTTCTATTTTGTCCATTTTTGAGGACAGCCCCACTGGAGGAGTAAATAAAGCCTTTTATAAACTGTCAACAGAAGACTTGTTTATTGCATGAATTGCTTTCAACGCAATGTTTTGATTGTTGAATGTCACTTGTTTTGATGTCACTCAGCAATGGCATTTGTTTCCTCTGTTTCAGGTTAAAAGTAATATTGATGAGGAAAGTGAAGCGACGCTGCTCACAGCTCTCACTGAAATACTTGACAATGTTGATGATGAAAACTTGTCCCCTTTTGACACTCTGCCGGATTCAGAGCTGTTCTCAGGGCAGAAGGGTCAGGAACACTCACCAGTGAGTCTTCAGCTGCTCTTCACCCATCTAAGCATGTCAGGAATGCATTGGTGGTTTATTCTTTTCATTTTGTAGAACAGCTCAGTGAATTTTCAGATATCAATTTTCTTTTTTCCACTCTAGCTGAGAAAGTTAATCACACGGTCTCCTCCAGAGTCAATGATTGACACAAGACAGTTTCCTGGGAAGGTATTTAAGTTCTTAAATCTTTTTTCATCTATTTTTGGAATACAACAAAATATAATGTATCATTAGATTGGATTTTTAATTCGGTTTAGATGACAGCATGACAGGTTTTAACTAGGGCTACACAATTTGGAATATTATTTTTATCAATATTATTAATGTCAATAATAATTATTTGATAATATTAATCAAAATAATTATTTTCTTTAATAAGTATCTATTGCAGTGTTTTACTGTAAAATAAAATCATTAAATGTATAAGAAAATGAGAGCAAAATACAATGCTGATATCTTGTAAATACAATGTTGTATTTTGGTGAAAAACTGTATGGGGAATTAAGATTCTTTCATTAACAACAGCCAGCTTTTAAGCACTTCTCATTACAAGTTTGTGAAAATGGTTGCCACGTGTTGTTCCCACATGCATGAGCAGCCAAAACTTCCTTCAGTTCCTAACTTGATAGTCATAATGTAAGACATGTTATGTTTTGTTTATATAGAGTCTCCCACGAATGCAGAGATTATCCCAGCAGAACAGTGAAGGAGAAGAGGAGGAGGATGGAGACGCAAACCCCATAGCTAATATTGATTTGTCATCACTGGATGAATTTGATTGGTGCCTTCCTGTGTCCTTAGAGCAGGATGGAGAGAGTATGCATGTTACTATCTGTGATTTAGTAAAACACATGCACCCTTACTGCATGACATTATGTGTGGAAGGAGAAGAGGGACAAGAGCATCTTCTGCCTGAGAGGGGCCTTGTGCTAGAAGTGGTTGATCAAGGAGAGCATGGAGAGCCCATCCTGGCAATCCCAGATCTCAGCATCCCTCTTTCTCACACATACTCTGCAGAAGGTGAACAAAGAGTACCGGAGAATACCATAGACAAGCCAGAACCAAAGCCTGAAGATAGTGCTGAAAAAGTTCCAGCTCCTTCTGAAGTATCTTTCGTGGAGGAGGAGAAAGAGGTTGTCAAGGTATGTAAAGGGAAAAAGAAATGTAAACTTCTTGAAGCCCCTCTGGTTGAACAGAGAGTTTTGAGAAGCTCAAGAGTTAAAGAGGAGCCACAGAAGAAATGCCAGGAAGAACAAAAAAAGAAAAGGGTGACTTTCTCACCTGTGCTCTCATCGGCAGAGCTCGGAAAACCTAAACTTGATTGTCCAACAGACTTGATGACTCTTAACCCGCAGGTTGAGAAAGAGCATATCACAACCCCTCAAGCTGAAGCAGAAATCACTGACTCGCAGCCAGAGAACAAACTTCTTGAAAAGTCTGTGGAGCAAAAACCACCCTCAAAACTAGAGCCTGTTAGCGAACAGCCTGCTGCTTGTCAGCCTAATGAAACTAAGCCCAAACCTCTCAGTTTACAGCAGTACCGTCTCCTCCGCCAGCAAAAGAAACCAGAACCGGTGGACAAAACGGAGGATTACAGCACTAAATGGCCCAAGTTGCCTGAACCGCCCAAGGAACTTCCCCCAATACCCTGCCTGCCAGACCCTAACCCCAGAGATCCACGTAAAACCATGCATACTCCTGTTAAAAAAGACCTTGCACCTGAAATCATGCCCGCATGGCACCCGAGAGGCCCCTCTGCTCCCCCAACGCCTGAAGCCTTGATCACCCCACCGGCTTCACTGATGGCTTCCTCTAAGAAACCTGCAACTTCTAAACCAACCGCTCCACCTTCTGATACATCTAAAAGTTCACCCCAATCAGTCCACCCCTCACCCCAGAAACTACCTGCTCCCATCGGCGTGCCACAAAACACTATTCATACTGAGACCTCTGCCCCCATCAGACATGTGGCTGAGGTGCCTCCTGAAAGGACAGTTTCACTTCCAGTGTCTACTACATCTGGAGGCTCTCAAGGTCTCAATGCACAGAGTCATAAGGAATGTTTACATGGGAGCCCCAATGCTGCTCCATCCAAAATTCCCTCAAGGCCTCAGATGGTCACTACACAAGTTCAGAACTCAAACTCCAGCCCTCATAAACCTAGTGCTGCTGTGTCTGCAAAGAGAGAGACCGAGCAGGTTGTTTTGGCCCCTGTGTCTGATCAAGCCAAAAACACACTGCCAACTAATTCTAAAAAGCCTCATATTGCACCAATAGCCGCTCAGCCGTTTTTCTCGGCTCAAGTTCAGGCCAGAGTTGTTGAACTGGCAGAGCAGATGAGGATGGCTTCCTCTGAGATCCCCAAACTGAAGAACACCACAGTTGAGCTGATTGAGTCCTTCACAAGTGAAATTGGTGAGCATTTTTCACGCGTGGTTAGGTAATAATTTCTGTGGATTGTTTTATAATAAACTTTTTTTTTTTTTTTTAAGGTATTGAAGCTGCTGATCTTACAAGCCTCCTGGAGCAGTTTGAGGAGTCTCAGTGTAAGTGATATTATCTCTGAGCTCTTTTTCTTACTGTGAAAATATTTGTTTATCTATGAGGGTTGTTAAAATCATGCTATAAGTCAAGCGGACTATGTGAAGGATGTTAATGCTGAGCATGGCAGAGATTTCTTTGGAAACGAGTGCCCTCTTAGTGAACACATACACTCATACTGCCATCTTTAGAATGCAGATCATTCGTTTGTAAGCAACTAGGCCACACTAACATTTTGAGCTTGGAAAAAGTTGGCATTCCTGGGATGAACATTTGTCCATTTTGCCAGGTCAAGCACAAATTACAGAGCACAAATAGAGTTCACAATTAAACATGACTCAGTGGTTAGAATAAACTTAACTTATCTTCAAGTAATAATAGTGTTTGGTTCAAATGAGGTAAAGGTGTGCTTCTTTTTCCTAGTGGAATTCTGTGTTGAACCTGAATGGCTATTGTTTTATCATTTTGCAAACAACTGCACAAGTCACATAGAACTATATCATTACAAAAACTGACGGTGTACCCATTAAAGGGGTCATATGATGCGATAAAAATTTTTCCTTTCTCTTTGAAGTGTTACAAGCTCTTGGTGCATAAAGAAGATCTGTAAATTAGCAAAGACTAAAGTCTCAAATCCAAGGAGATATTCTTAATAAAAGTTCACAGTAAGTACGTTTTCATTTAAAGGATTTGCCACTGATGATTCAAACGCGAGTTTTTGGCAGTGTGGAGTAGCACTTGTTGTTTGTCATTTCTCTGATCACAAATGCAGACATGGTTTTATGTTTACGCGGCGCGATGCAACGCAACACATATAAAGACAGTATAAGTCATTATAATCTGTAATTATGTCCCCACTGGATGCAAGAAATGCCTCGTTTATAATGGGTTTTAATGTTTTTGTCTCGTCGTTCCTGCTGGACAGGGCATCACAATATGGTAAGGGGCGTAACATTTCCGTCACACGCTTGAGGTATTCGGCCAATCACAATGCACTGGATAGCTGGCCAATCACAGCACACCTCGCTTTTCAGACCGATGAGCTTTGTAAAAATCTACGCGTTTCAGAAAGGCGGGGCATAGAGGAGCAACAATAATGTACAGTATGTGGAAAATAATGTTTTTTGAACCTTAAACCGCATAAACGCATTTCATTACACCAAATACTCAAAATAATGTTCTTTTTAGCAACATCATATGACCCCTTTAAACGAGCCTTTATCTTTAGTCGGCTGTTTCTCAGCTGTTGAGTGGGCAAATGCAGTGCATTTTTGTAGAGTATCAATACATTCTGCTGCTTGTGGCCGAGTTCTGCTAGATGCTGGACAATCTGATTGTTTCAGTTATTTTAAGGGTCTGTCCCATCTTACCCTCCTGTATTTGGTCATTCACAACACTACTTTTTCTTTCAGCCAAAGAAGAGCAGAGTGTACCGGAGGTCTGTGGTAGAGCAGCTGCTGTAGGAAACTCCAGGTGAGTATCATGAGGCGGAGTGATGGAGTTACCCTACAGCCCTTGCGCTGCTCTTGCACCAAACTCAATGTTTGCGTGTGTGGCCCTAGGCCACTTTTCACCAAGACCTACCAAAACAAATGAAGTCCCTCATCATGGCTTCAGAATAGAATGTGAAAGTGGATGGAGACTTACATAAGCATAGCTTTTGTTAGTCTGAGCGATGTTTCAACAACATCAGTAATTCAGTGCTTTTGACGTTGTTGCCACTGCTGATTGTATTTATTAATATTTTAGCTTTGAATTCAGTTATGAGCAGCACGTGGAGACTAAGGTCGTGGAGAAAACCCGCAACCATGACCTGGGAAGCACTGCAGGTAAGTTGTCTTTATTGTGTGCATTGGCTTGTTTTTAAATGAATGTTTTGCGTGTATAAAATTATTTTGTTCTATGAAACTAGATGGTACTTTTTTGATAAAATATCACTCAAACATACATTGCATCTTGGCATCTGTAATATTTTTTAAATGTTTTTGAAAATTCTCTTATGCTAACTGAGGCAGCAGTCATTTAATCAAAAAAATTAATCTTATGTTATCTTATTATGTATATTATATTAAATTTTTTTTTTTAAAATATTTTCAAAGACATTCCTCCAGTCTTCGGTGTCACACAATCTTTCAGAAATAAATTGTAATATGCTGATTTGGTGTTCAAAAAACTTTTTTTTTAAATAACTGTTCAAAACAGTAGTGCTGCTTAATATTTTTGTGGAAACCATGATACATTTTACTTTTGAGGATTATTTAATGAATAGAAAGTTCAAAAGAACAGCATTTATTTTGCTCTCCCCAAACGTTTGAATGGTAGTGTACATATAGCTGGTTCATTTAAAATAAATGGCACATGGTTTGACTTATTATATAATGCAAACAAATTAATACATTTAAATCAAATAAATTTTGGGGCCACTGTATATTTTTTAAGCTTTTATCATTTCTTTGAATAAAAGTAAACTCCATTCAACTGACTTTTCCCATAGGCCTTACACCTCCTGCCACACCCCCACACCAGATGTGGAAGCCTATTGCGCCAGTTTCACTTCTGGGGAAAACCGAGAAGTCAGAGGTCCTTAAACCAACTCCTAACAAGGCCATTCAGATAGAGGCGAGACCACTACCTTCAAATAAGCTGCGCAGCAAGCCTCAGACCCCTACTATTACTGGACAGACTCAGCCTTTCTCCCTTGACCACGACTACTGCCTCCCCCCAAAAGAACCCTGTCAAAATGAAGTTGGCAGTCGGTGGAATGTCAAACAACAGCCTAGCATTGTTATCAAGACTGTTGAGCTGCCGCCCAACAAGCTAGCCCAGAACACCAAAGCTACATCAACTCCTTCAGTTACAGAAGGAACCCAGAGAAATCTCAGCCTCAGTCAACCTTCTGCAGATAGGAGCTGTACATTAAATAGCTCTACCTTGGTGACTCCGGATGCCTCTCCAAACAGGCCTGACTCTGAAAGCTCTGTACTGGATGAAGCGAAATGCAACCAGCAGAAATCTGTGAACTACTCTGAGCATTCCTTCAGACAGTACCAGCAGGACAGAGGCCGTTCAAAACGAAGATACAGAGCCCAATCCTCTAGTAGCTTAGAATCCAGCTCCGAGTCTTCCTCCAGATCACGTTCACAACCTCGGAAAAGGTCAGCTTTGATGTGGTTATATACATTTATAATAATTATAAAGGAATGTTGAAAGCACATCAATCTAGAGGATGTTGGCAAATGTGTATTTTTACATTTTACAGATACAGGTCTCGTCACTCAAGCTGCAGATCCAGTTCATCATCTCAGTCTCGTTCCCGATCCAGCTCAAGGTCATTTTCCCCACCTCAGCGGCGACGGTATTCATATTCAAGTTCACGCTCTGGATTCTGGAGCCGCAGCCGCTCTCGATCCAGATCCCGCTCCTCTGATTCTCTCGGACATCGCCGTTGGAAAAGTCATAGAAGGTGAGTTTGTTCATTTAGTAGAGATGCTGTTATTGTTTTTAATGTTTTGTATTCATTTTTATTTTCCATTTTCTTTTTAATTTTAAAGTTTTAATAGATTTGTTGTTCATTTTTAGTTTTTTAAAAAATATTTATTTTAGTTAAAGCTGCAGTCCGTAACTTTTTTGGGTTAAAAATGATCCAAAATCAATATTTGAGCAAGTACATAACCAGCCAGTGTTCAAAACTATTGCCTTACTTTAGCCCGATTCACAACGGTTAGCTTATAATAATGTTTTCTAATTTGAGTGGTACGGGTAGGTTTTCGCGGGAAATTTGAGCATGGCACTGCGTCATTACGTCACTTTGTTGTCCCGGCTACTAGGCATGTGAGGATCCTGCAGGTGGCCGATCGTTAGCCTTTTCTCACAGCAGCTAGAATAATTAAATGTAAAAAAATAATTTTGGGGGTTTCCGGTTTGTACGCGCATGGAGTAGACGTGTGTTTCTTGGCTCCGCTTCAATACTTAAAAAATGTCCTAAATAAACCAGATTAATAAACTGTGCTTTGCAGCCGAATATATTAAGATATACAGCGCAATATGACGAAGCCATATAAAGTTAAGAAATCGGAGAAAGGAGCAGAAGAGTGCGAAAAAGTTACCGAGGCTACCGCGGGTGGAGCTGAGGCTAAATCTACGCCGACTACAAACGAGGATCTTATGTCTGCAATCAGTGCTTTGAATCAGACAGTGAATCAAAGATTGGGCGAACTATCTTCTACACTTTCTAATTTGTCATCGGCGCTGACTGACATGACTGCTCGAGTAGAAGAAACCGAGGAAGCTGTGCAGGCTCATGAAGGCCGTATTGAATCCCTCGAGAGGCTAAATGCAAAGATGGCTGCTGAGACGGCTCTCATACAGGCAAAGCTGGAGGATCTGGAATCGCGTTCTCGCAGGCATAACATCCGCATAATGGGAATCAAAGAGAAGCTAGAAAATGGCAAGCCCTCCGAGTTCGTGAGCTCATTGCTTCCAGAGTTGCTTGGACATGATAACTTTGATAAACCGATCCAGATCGACATGGCTCACAGAAGCGCGAGGCCAGCCGCTGGCAATAGACCGCGAGCTATTATTGCTAGACTGCACCATCTTCAAGTGAAAGAGCTCGTGCTACGCCTAGCAAGACCGAAGGCTCCTCTTCGGTTTAAAGGTGACAGTGTGCAGATCTATCCAGACTTGACGTCTGGAACGATGAAGAAGCGGCAGGACTTTAACGACGTAAGGAATAAATGCAAGGAAAGAAACATAAGATGCGGCTTCAAATTCCCGGCAAAATTCATCGTGACGGTAGGAGAGGAAACTAAAGCTTTCGAAATGTCTTCCGATGCTGAAAAGTTTCTGATGACCAAATCTAATGCAATGTTAAGACAGTATATGCAATCCCTGAACATTGTAGATATATGGAGAATTCTTAACCCCTCAGATAGAGATTTTTCTTTTTACTCATGTGCATAAGTCATATTCGCGCATCGATTTTTTTTCTGCTAAATTCAAATTTAGTACCAAATGCATGCAAGTCACAATATCACAACATTATAAAATCAGATCATGCTCCCCAGTCAGTTGACCTTAGATTAGATCATTTAAGAGGAGAATTTAGATGGAAGTAGGGTTGTGAGGAAATTTTCCCACCGATTAATCGACGTGTGACAACACCGGTAATACCGGTATCACCGCGGGGGCGGGGCGTTTGCATACACCTTGATGTCAAATAAAATAAAAAAATTATACAACGTTTAAATAAAGTAAAAATCAGCAAACAATGTGGAACCAATTTAAATAAGAAACGAATGTTTAAAAAAACTTCCAAGATCACCTTAGATAAACGGCAAAAGTCAACAGGCTTTTCAAAATCCAAAATATTGCCAAACAGGCGCTTTTGCGTCTCGTTTCGAAACTAAATCATCTGCCATTGTCTTGTCTTTCTCACCTCACTCTTCTTGTCAGTCAGCTTGACTCACTCTCCTCACTGGAGAAATGAAATCTGATCTGTGACGCAACTGTCGTTTGGCACGCTGCATTGAGCAGTCGCGTTCAGTTTTTAATTGTGGTGTCTGTTCTTTTACTGAACTAAATTATTTTTATTTCTATAAAAAATCAAAACGACGGTGGGGGTCGGTGCCGCGGTGGGCAAGTGACGTAACCGGTGTTGCGGCTTAACACCGGTATCGCTGTCAACACCGTCTATCGCGGCAAGCCTAGATGGAAGTTAAATAACGCACTCTTAAAGGATGAAGAATTTAATAAAAATCTGGGAAAAAAGATTGAGCAATTTATAGAAATTAATGATAATGGTGATGTGCATGATTCAAATTTATGGGAGGCATTGAAGGCTGTAGTTAGAGGGGAAATAATAGCATTTGAGATAGCTCAAAGGAAGGAAGTTAGGATGAGAATGACTGAAATAGAAAGTACTCTTACCAGATTAGAAAGCTTACACAAAAATAGCCCAAATACTGTTACTGAAAGAAATTACTGCATTAAAGTATGAATACAATTCTCTATTATCTAGCAGTGTACTAAAATTATTACGTAAGGTTAAACACAGATACTATGAATTAGGTGATAAACCCCATAACCTTCTGGCGCGGCAACTAAGACAACATGAAGCTGCTAGCGCCATATATCAAATTAAGAATAAAGAGGGGATAATAATAACCGATCCAAAGGAAATAAATCTAAATTTTGCAAAGTTTTATGGAAGGACTACACTTGCCAAAATTAAGCGAAGAGGCTTTAAAAGCACTAGATGCAGAAATAAGCATTGAAGAGGTGGAAAATGCTATTATAGAGTTCCTTAACAACAAGGCCCCAGGACCTGATGGGTTTAGCGTCGAATTTTACAAAATATTTAGTAAGGCCATTTTGCCATTGTTGGTACGTATGTTTAAGCATTCACAGGAAACCGGGTCGAGATCGGCTGCTAGTGTCATCATACAGACCAATCTCTTTACTACCCACTGAAACCAAAATAATCGGGAAAATCCTTGCAAATAGATTGAAGAAGCATATCTGTGATATTATACATCCGGATCAGACAGGCTTCATGCCAGGCAGACATATGTATTTTAATCTACGTCGCCTATGCAATGTTTTATATTCAAATCATAAAGAAGAAGCTGCAGTCATTTCATTGGATGCACAAAGGGCATTCGACCAAGTAGAATGGGGATATATGATGTCGGTCCTTAAGAAATTTGGTTTCGGCCACGTGTTTAGAGAGTGGATAAAAACAATATATTCCTGTCCAAAAGCCTCCGTAGTGACTAATCATAATATCTCCGCTCCTTTCTCAATTTATAGAGGGACAAGACAAGGCTGCCCGCTGTCCCCATTTCTTTTCGCAGTTGTGATAGAGCCCTTGGCTGCATACATTCGGCAACTGGCAGATATCCAACCAATCACGATAGGTGGCCTCCCACAACATATTTCACTCTACGCAGACGATATACTTTTGTTTATAAAAAATCCTAGTAAGTCTATTCCACATCTCCTCACTTCAATTACAAGATTCGGGAATATATCAGGTTTTACTGTTAACTGGGAAAAAAGTGACCTGATGACTATTGTGCCCAACACTTGTAAGCAGTATATAAGATCCACCCCGTTCAAGATAGCTGAAAACTCTTTTTACTTATCTTGGTGTCATAATAACTAAAAAACCAAAAGACCTTCTAAGAGCCAATTGGCAAAAGAGGATTGATCAATTAAAAAATAATATAGACTATTGGAGAACATTGCCAATTTCAATGGTAGGTAAAATTAATGCAGTAAAGATGGTGAGCCTACCAAGATTCCTCCACCTATTTCAGTCTATCCCTTCATGTATACCACAATCCTATTTTAAACAACTAGACAAGATAATTTTTCAGTTTTTATGGAATTATAAAACGGCAAGAATTAAAAAAAACAACACTTTTTTTTTAAATCTAAGGAGAAAGGGGGATTTGGGTTAACTTTCTTTAAAGCATATTATTGGGCAGCACACTTGAATATATTCTCTTGGTGGAATGATGATCCATCAGAAGGAACCGGTGAACAACCTGAATGGCTTAGAATTGAACAAGCCCTTTGCTCTAACTCTTCACTGCAGGCACTATGCAATAGTCCAGGAAAGGTTAGTAAGGTTAAAACTAAATTAAAATGAGAACTGTTACTTTTGCAACTTGCTGAAATAGTTTACTCCTTTTTCTTTTCTTTTTTTTTAGATATTGTGTATTTTATTTCAAGTAACAAAAGTTTTTTGTGGTTATGTTTTAGTTAACTATAATAACCCTGATATGTTTTGGCTTAATTTTTAGCCCTAATCAGAGGGCTGGTTACTGGCATTCGCAAAATTGCAACGAGGATGCAAAAAGATGCAAAGAGAGAGCCATTGTAAGTATTTTAATCAAGAAAGATATGTCTTTTTGATTTTTCTCATAGGCACCTTGGTGATTGCTAACGTATAAATTGAAATGTGTTATGTAGGAGGAGCGGAGAGTTGTTTATGTTGGACGAATCCGTGGAAGCATGACTCGTAAAGAGCTGAAGGAACGCTTCTCATTCTTCGGAGAGATTGAGGAGTGCACTGTGCACTTTAGAGAAAATGGGTATGGCTACTTTAAATTTTATTTATTTGGTATATTGTTTACATTAAAAAAAGAATATTGCTAACACATGTTATTTCAGGGACAACTACGGCTTTGTTACATACTACAATAAGAAGGATGCATTTGATGCTATTGAGAATGGAAGCAAGCTGAGGGAGCAGAATGAGCTTCCATTTGACCTGTGCTTTGGAGGCAGGAGGCAGTTCTGCAAGACCAGTTATGCTGATCTTGGTGAGCTTAGCATCATGTTTTGTTTTTTTCAATCAATTTAAAGTAGTAATGCACTGGTAAACATTGTTTTCTGAAGCATAAACTGAAATTAAATGTTCATTTACCTGGAACAGAAAAAAAATTGGATATTTATATTAGGGGTCGACCGATTATCGGCCTGGCCGATTATTGGCGTCAATATTAAGCATTTTTATGATTATCGGTATCGGTCATTTTTAAAACCGATTCGCCGATAAAATAACTTAATTTTGAAACGCGCTATCTGATGCAGCCTGTCAGAACTCAAGTCATACCACGCAGTGGAAAAGCGACATTAGATGTTCTTTGGCAAACTTTAAACGGACCTATACATGTGCCTTCTTGAGCAGGGGGACCTTGCAGGCGCTGCAGGATTTCAGTCCATTGATTGCGGTGTAGTGTGTTATCAATGTTTTGCTTGGTGACTGTGGTCCCAACTGCCTTAAGATCATTAACAAGCTCCTCCTGTGTAGTTCGGGGGTGATCCCTCACCTTTCTCATGATCATTCTTACCCCATGAGGCGAGATCTTGCACGGAGCTCCAGACCGAGGCCGATTGATGGTTATTTTGTATTTCTTCCATTTCCGAATAATCGCACCGACAGTTGTCTCCTCCTCACCAAGCTTCTTGCTGATGGTCTTGTAGCCCATTAAAGCCTTGTGCAGATCTACAATCTTGTCTCTGAAATCCTTTGACAGTTCTTTGGTCTTGCCCATGGAGGTGGGAGAGGTTGTAATGGAAGATACAGATTGTGTGGTCTTTTATACACCTAACGTGCTGACATTAGGAGTAGAGGTCTGCTACCTTTAGGGTTTTCGGGTCGGGTTCGGGTTTATAGCTAAACTAAAACTATATGCAGTAGGCTAGGCTAGGCTACGCTGCTTTCATAGACGCACGCACACACATTATTGCACACGACAACACAGCACGGAAACTTTTATTAGTAAAATGGCTTCGACAGGCTACTGACTCGCAACGTTATATTTCTCTGCAATGAGGGGGTAAAATCGCTGTTTTTGAAGGAACTAAGCCTCATTGCTTGTAGAGAGAGACGCGCAGACGCAGGTTCACACACGTAACTTTCAGCTCTCTCTCTCTCTCTCTCTCTCATATTCAAATAAATTATATAATTAATTCAAATAAATGCGATCTTACCGCACTGTGTCTGATTAAAAGCAGGACGAATGCTAACGAGCCTAATTGAAGAAAATGACCATAATTTGCATGATGGAAGAATTATCGTCTTGTCGTATACAACCATTCAAAAACTCGGCAGAATTTATGTGACCGCTGCACCTGATGATCATAAACTTTCATAACTGGTAATAAGTGTTTTTTTCTTTTGCCTTGTGAACTGGCCGAGCCTTAAAGGGGTCATATGATGCGATTTAAATTTTTCCTTTCTCTTTGGAGTGTTACAAGCTATGTGTTTTTTGAACATTAAAGCATGTCAACATATTCTGTTACACCAAATACACCAAATAATGATCTTTAAAATAGCATCATATGACCCCTGTAATGATTCTGTTTCTTTACATGTATTTGTTTACTGACCGTTGCATGCAATCGTGAAATACAGCATTTTTGTTGTGGAAAAAAAAAAAAAAAGATTTCTGGTTCGGGTCGGGTTTGGGCTCTAAATTTAACTGTGCTGCTCGGGTCAGGTCAGGTCAGACGATCTCGGGTAGGGGCCGTGTTCGGGCTTCAGTTTAAAGCCCGTGCAGACCTCTAATTAGGAGTAACTTCTTAAAGTGGCAGGACTGATCTATGTTCCACATGTAGGGATGCACCGAAATGAAAATTCTTGGCAGAAGCCGAAACCGAACAAAATGAAACACTGGGCAAAAGGCCGAATACGGGTTTTCGTGTTTTTTTTTTTGTTTTTTTTGTTTTTTTCTTTTCATTATTGCATAAATGAAATAGCCAAAATGTGCTTTTTACTGTTTTGTCTTGCTTTTCAAAGAAAAAAAAATCTATTACAAAACAACAACTAAAAAAATATTTAACACTGAACATTTTTTACATTCTAGCAGACACTATACCAACAAAGCACAATTTAGCTTAAAATTATTAAGTTAGTAAAATAATATTTTTTGGCCATCAGACTCCCTTCTTGAATTAGGCATGTATTTTTTACTGTACAATTAAAAGCAGCCTTGCTGAGAAGAGACTTTTAAAACATTAGAAAATATTACAGATCTTAATTTGAACACTGTGTGATTGTTATAATAAATGTATTAAAGGGGTCATATGATGCTATTTTAAAGATCAGTATTTGGTGTAACAGAATATGTTGGCATGCTTTAATGTTAAAAAAAACACATTATTTTTCAAATACTGTACATTATTGTAGGTCCTCTATGCCCCGCCTCTCTCAAACGCGTTACAAAATCAGCAGGGGATCAAATAAATATATTCCCCACTGTGTCGTGTTCTCAGGTGATAAATGAAACCAGTCGTAATAAAATTCTTCAGCAACGCGTAGCCTCTCCATTTCTGATTCAGATTTTACACCGCTATTCTAGCATCATTTTTGGTCACAGCTAAGTGCATCAAGACTGCTGACATATTTACATGTTGTAACTTTAGGGCAATAGTTGATGTTTCTGCTGGATATTTCTGGTTGGTGAAATTTCGGTGCACCACTCATTTACAGTCTTTAAAAACGTTCCTGTTAAAGCCTCCAGATGCTACAGTGTCTTTTTGATCTCTTTCAGATTCAAACCGGGAGTACAATCCACGGCCTACAAAAGGCAAATTTGATGCACTAGACTTCGACACTTTACTCAAGCAAGCTCAGAGGAACCTGAAAAGGTAACGATTAATCAAGCCACAGGAAAGAAGACCGATTACCTCTGAGCAAAATGCTGCCCCACACTTCCAGTGTTGCCTCTCAATTACTGTTTTTGGTTGTTTTTGTTTTTCTCTGTGTTTTTGTTTGTTTCTGCAAGTTTACACCTTCTATTGAAGTGATGATTTGTAAGAAAAATTGAAAAAAAAAAAAAAAAATCATGAAATATAATACCGTAAAACTGTGGAATGAAATAATAGAAATTTTTTTAAAGGATTAAATTTATTTAAATGTTTAATCTGAATTACTGAATGTTGGATACATTTTTAAAAGGAATTGAATGGAAACATTGTTGGGGTAAACAGGTTTATAATGCTGAATTTATTTCAACCTAAATAAACCTTGTCTTTCTTGTCTCTTTTGAGATTAAAAATCTGTGTCATTCTCTCTTGAACAGACCTTTGCAACATTCACATAACATTTGTCAATGTCATCCAAATAAGCAACATATCGATTAGTGTAGAAATAAATGGGGTTCTCATTTTACAAAAAACCAAGAACCATTTAAATTTAGGTGAATTGCATGTCATAGGTCAATTTCAAATGAGTTTGAACTTGCAGTGCTTTCAAGCTGGTGTTAGGCTACATGAGAATATGGTGTCTGTATGATTATATGCTGATTTATAAGGCCAATAACAGCCATAAATCTGAAGCGAGGAGCCGGTGGTGCCTTTTGGTTGATTGAAGATCAGATGCACAGCTGTGTTCTGGATCATCTCCGTTTTGTCTAATTCTCTAATTGTGCTGGATTGAACGCTGGCCAGCAGAGCATTGCAGTAGTCTTGATCAGTCGTGCAGTGACGTTTAACTGTTCCTGCCAGTTCTAGTGGCTGTTTGTGTTTAAAGAACCCAGTTGTACAGTGATTTTTATTTTTTATGGTCAACTATTTATGACAAAGAGTAGTCATTGTATGCATGACACAATATCACAAATTCTCCACAAATGTGGCTTGAATGGGAGGGTTGCAAGGAAAAAGCCACTCCTCAAGAAAGGCCACAAGTCACGACTGAGCTTTGCCAAAACACACCTTGATGATTCTTAGGCAGATGAGACTAAAATTGAATTATTTGGCCTCAACACCGAACATGTCTGGCAGAAATCCAATACAGCTCAGCATCCAAATAACAGCATTCCTCCAGTAAAACATGGAGGTGGTAATGTCCTGTTCTGGGGGTGTTTCTCTGCAGCAGGGACTGGAGCACTTCAGGATAGAAGGAAAAATGGACGGGGCAAAATACCGTCATATCCCAACAGACATATCCCAAGGCTGTAATTAAAGCAAAAGGTGGCTTAACAAAATTCTGACACAAGGGGGTGTTCATTTTCCAACTCAGTAATTTTTTTTTATTATTATTATTTTTTTCTGACATGTTGGTGTTATATCTTTCACTTGAATATTATAAGTTGCACTGAGTAAACCGCTGGATAAAACAAAAACTGTCCGTCTTCATTTCAAGCTGCAAAGCAACAAAATGTGATTTATTTCAGAACGTGAACTTTATATTCACTTTGTGTTTTTAACAATAAACGCATGACATTCGATCGATTTAACAGTTACATTTATATAAAGCAGATTTTCTTATTTTCTTGCATCACACACCACAGGTAAAACAGCATTTTAACACTTTTTTTAAAACTGCTGTGATGCAAGAAAATAAGAAAAAATTATCTGCTTTTTCTCTGTTTAACTAGTCTTAAATTAATCAAATGACATGCGTCTCGTATAATTAAATTTATGGATGTTTAGTCAGGAAAAGACTCAGATTATTCAAGTTTTTTTTTTGACTCAGATTATTCATTCATGACAATGTGCGTTGAAACCATAGACTGTATTTTTTTTTTTTTTTAATTGAATCACTCAAATTCAATACTTTACAGCAGGGCGTGAACACAAAGAAAAAGATATACAAAATTACAATGAAATAAAGAGAAAAGAAAAAATAAATAAATTAATTATGTTTATAAATTAAATTCCAGGAGAGAAGCATTTGTTTTCATTGGATAACTTTAACGGAAGTTTAGAAATGTTGTAGTTACAAAGCAAAAGAAAATGAAGACCTCCAACCTGTGAAAAAATACAATGAGGAATAATGTTCCATATACTAGTTGAAACCAGGTTGAAACCATAGACTGTATAAAAACAGGTTGAAACTAGCGCTGAAGCAATGGAACAAACCATCACGATACACAGAGGGGTGGCATTTCATACGCAAGAGGCCAATGGCCGCTGAATGTGATAATTAAACATACCTTAGCTGAACTATTTTATCCTACATTATATAATTGTCATTTATATATTGTAATGTATTTGCCATTGTACAGTACTATTAATAATCATTATTCATAACCACACTTTAAGTATGCGCACATCTGCACAGTAGGGATTGGCGATACCACTTATTTTGTTTTCGATACGATACCGATATTTTTCAAGGCAGTATCGTCGATATCGATACCGATTCGATACTTCTGAACTAAACTTTTAAATTACGAAATGTATTAAATTATTAAATTACTAAGAGTAAAATGGGTAATGATAAGCACTTAACTTTACGTTTAAAACACATTTTAACATTCAATACGCCTTAATTGTAACTTATTAGGTTATATTTTTGTTTACACATGGTTCAAATATGTTTTTTGTTTACACATGATTCAAATCTACAAATACTACAGTTGAACTATGGTCACTTTAGTAAAACCATGGCTCATTTTCATAAGGGACTGCCAGTGACAGGCTGTTGCATGCATAAAATGCAACCTTTTTATTCTGACAGTGTATGATTTCTATTAACATTACAGAATAGAACATGATCAATATTATCTTTCAACGTTCAATTTAAATAACTGTAATTGCACAAACTATGTAAGCTACAATTTCAGATTGTTTATTGTGAAATAACTCTGTTCTTATGTCCTCTGATAAGCATTGTTCAGGACTGCCGTTCCCAAAAGTTGTTGAGGGAAGGACATCCATTTCTCGTGGCCAAGAGTTTAATGCTAAACATGACCATAGCATGACCATAGCAACCCAGGATTATCAAAAATAGATAAAACATTTTTATTAACATTAAACATTTAATTTAATATTTGTATATTATTATTTGTATTATTATTACATTAACTTATTAGGGCTATATTTTTATATTTATTGTTATATATGCTTATTTCGCCCCAGCAAAAATTCCAGTCAGCAAAATCAAAGCTTTATTGGCATGTCGAGCATTTACAGTAGGCTAATATTTACAAAAGTATTCAGAACGTTGAGTAAAGAGATCGAAATGATGGGAAAAAATGAATATAAACTAATATAAAAATATAACCAATAATAATAGGCTAATAATAATAATATACAAATATTACGGGAAAAAGACGATCAGTTAATGGACTTACAAGACTGTAGGATGGATAAAAATGTTTTCTTGTAGGCCTATTTTATATTATGCTCTTTATGTAACATTTATTCATGATAAACTTCAATTGAATGCTGACTATCGCACGTAATACAGTCCGGTAGCCTATGCCTATGGTTAATATAATAATTTAATAATATCTATAATAAATAATATAATAATTTCTTAATTCAAAATAAAATATTAATGAATCCATCTCTGATTATGCCGGTTGCTATGGTCACGCAGGTTTGTTTACACATTCAACTCGTGGCCACGAGAAAAATATGTGTTCCCTCAACATAGCATCTTGAGGCCACGACATAAGGATGTGTTACCTCGACAAAATGATCTCGTGGCCACAACATAATATCATGTTCCCAAGAGTTAATATGACGTTCCCTCAAATTAATATCTCGTGGCCACGACATATTATCACGTTCCCACGAGTTATTATGTTGTGGCCACGACAAAACTAAGTGAACCGAACATGTCACCTTACGGGCACCGTACTTTTTTGTTCAGAGAACACTAACTTTATACAATACAATGATTAATAAACAAGAAAACGGACATTGGGTTAAAGATACAAAAGAAAATTGAATACATCTTTTAAATATTTGGTCTTTATAGTTTTGTTAATGCAAAGAGACAACGATACTGTCAGTGTCTCTGATTTTGTTCCGCAACACAACAAAGCTCCTTTTTACTAATACATTTACACGTATATTTATATAAAACGTATCCAAAATCATTATAGGATAAATTAAATGAACTGGCTGCCATCCACCATTCTCATTCAGGCTGGACGAGCGCTGACATTCTCGCTGTCCCTTTAAGAGCTTTGCAAGAGATTTGTTTTCAGACTCACAAACCGTCCTTTACTGGTTCAAACCAGTTTTCTGAGTCTGCGCAGTAAGTGTAAACAGGAAGAAGAGTGCAAAATTAAACAGTGTCGATGAACGTTACGTTACATTGACGGGATTTATTTGAAGTCGCGATGCAGGTGTACAGTAAGCTTAAATGTCATTAATTTATGACTAGCGCATGATGTAAGGCGACTCGACAAAAGCTATTAGAGAAAACACCGGGTAATGCTAATTGGCGGTTCTGACATCGTTGAAAGACGGGTCCAGTTCGCTTGCTAGAGAGCGAGCAGACACTCCAGATATAATTTAGTAGTCCAGAAAGCTTTTAGCACTGTAACGTTGCGTGAATGACTGTCGTGTTTGTTACCGACGCAATCTGCAGGTAGTTCATGCAGATAATCCTCATCCGATAGAATTCCGCTCTCTACTGGTGACTCAATGGCCTACTAACCCAGTAACAGTTAGTGAATCGGGTGACGGGTTAGTGTTCTTGCGGAAAAAAAGCTTTGGCTGACGACTAGACCGATATTTCCAACAGAAATTAATAAGTACAATTCAAAATGGTTCAGAAAGACAAAATAATCGAGTCGTCACAGCCAGAAAATGAAGCAAATCCAGTACCAAGCGAGGCTGTTGCGGATACGCAGTGTCCAGTGGACGAGCCCAGTATCGGGGTTGAGAGAACAGGCCGCAGGAAATTCATCACCGGTGTTGTAGAGGGTGAGCAAATTTAGACACATCCAACGTTATGTTATCAAACATAAAAGTAAATTCAGAAGTTAAAATGAGTCCAATTAGTTACATACATTGCTAGAAAACATCATATTTATATATTGCTTAGGTGTTGATTGACTGTAACATCTGTTTGTGAAATATGCTGCGTTTGTCACAACCATTTGTTTTTCTTATTTTGTTCACCACAGGTTTCTATGGACGGCCATGGACTATGGAACAAAGAAAAGAGCTTTTCAGGAGGTATTGTGCAAACGTGCAAATATCCTGTCCTTTTCTGATTCATATTACCTAGCATAATTTTGTATATACATTTTTTTCCTATATATTTGTCTGTTGTGTATGTTATTTATGTAGTTGTGTGTGTGTGTGTGTATATATAT
>NW_015667306.1:1061446-1090048 GCF_001515625.1 Sinocyclocheilus rhinocerous
ATATATATATATATATATATATATATAATGTATAGATAGATAGATAATACTTTTCTGTGTACTGGAAGCTGCCCAAGACACAAGGTGTAGAAGCATACTTGGCAATAAATCTGTTTCTGGTATTGACACTTTTAGACAAGTCTATACATGCTATTGTAATCGCTAGTATTGTTTTTGAGTGTTTAACCTAAAAAAAAAATCATATCTGTGGATTTTATAAATGCTTTTACATGTTTGACAGGTCCCAAGGTAGTTTCTAAAGACATAAGTGTTGAATCTATTGAAGAAGTCACAAAGATACTGAGGAGAGCTCCTGTCATCTGGGACAATATTCATGCTAATGACTACGATCAGAAGAGACTTTTCTTGGGGCCTTATAAAGGCAGGTCCACAGAACTCATCCCTCGGCTGAAGGGAGTCCTCACCAACCCCAACTGTGAATTTGAGTCTAATTTTGTGGCCATTCACACGTTAGCCACGTGGTATAAGTCTAACATGAATGGAGTGAGAAAAGATGTTGTCATGAGTAAGTATGTCTTTATGGAAACATTGTTTTTATAATGTTTATGTATAAAAATTAGCATACCTCTTAAAAGGTAAGTTCACTGAAAAATGAAAATGCTGTCATTTACTCACCCTCACGTTATTCTTTTTTCTGGTGAACATAAGAATATCTTCGAACATTTTCGGTTCCGATATACTTTCATTGTAAGGACAAAAAATAAGTTATAAATTATAAAATATATATATATATATATATATATATGCAGATCTTATTTATTTTTTTATTCATGTGCCCTCATAATCTGTAATCCAAAACGTGGACATAGTTGAAAGAGCTGGGCAATAATCCATCCTGTCACTCTCATGAGATCACAGCAATTAGCAAATGACAATGATCCAATCGAATGAGACTTTTTTTTTTCTCATTTGAGAAGCCGTCTCACTCGGATGTACTTCACAATAGAAAAGACAATTGCAATTTCTGTTTCTTACTGACTCTTTAAAAAAACGCTAATATTTTGACACTGATTTATATTCCTAGAACAGCTAATATTCAGATATGGATTTTTCCTTATGAATTGTACTTTATTATTTGATGTTCTACAAAAAAAGTTATGGCAGAGTGCTGTTTTTTTACGAAGTGCTCATATTTTTGATCAAGATTGACAACATTATATCATATTTGTGTATTTAATCTTGTTTGGTTGTAGCTTCATAGCTTCTTGTTTTTGTGTTTAGCGGACAGTGAAGACAGCACTGTGTCCATCCAGATAAAGCTGGAAAATGAGGGCAGTGATGAGGAGCTCGAAACAGACATCCTCTACAGCCCGCAGATCGCGCTCAAGCTGGCTCTCACTGAGTGGCTGAGCGAGTTTGGAGTGCCTCATCAGTACAACAGTAACTATTTCTTCTTTGTGTGATATTTTGTAAGATGATCGTGTATGTTTTGAATTTGGTATCATTATCTTAACCTTTGTTTCTTAATCTTTCTTTCTCTGTTGCAGGTCGGCAGGTTCCTCACAGTGGAACTAAAATCACTTCTATAGATGTTCCTGTGCTCACTGCACCCAGTCTGGGCATTTCCACTACAGTGACTACAGTCTTCCAACAGCCCATCATGAGTCCAGCTGTGCCCCTTAGTGATGAACCGCATGTGCTCGGCAAAGAAGAGGAGGTGGAGGTGGAGAAGAAGGAGTCTGATGAAGAACCCATGGAGATGGTCGTAGAGAAACACGACGAGGTGGAGGACACTAAAAATGTCAACCAGATCCTCACAGAGATTGTCAAGGCTAAAATGACAGAAGATCTCAAGCCCATGGACACAGACAAAGAGAGCCTGACAGAGTCCAAGTCCCCAGAGATGTCCATTCAAGAGGATTCAGGCAGCGACATTGCACCGATGCAGACTGATGATCAGCTCATTAAGGAAGTGTTTGTTCCAGGCCTCAATGAGAAGCCACTGTTTACTGCTGAGCCACTTACTCTGGAGGATTTGATCCTGCTAGCTGAACTCTTCTACCTGCCGTACGAACACGGTCCTAAAGCAGTACAGATGCTGAAAGAGTTTAACTGGTTGAGAGCCAATAGCAATTATGTCAGTGTTAACTCCAAAGCAAAGGATCCAGAGAAGGTGAGAAATGTCATATTTAAAAACAAGGTTTTGATGAATCTGATCAATATGTAGTACTTTTATACAACTAGGTATCTTTTCACATCAGGCTGAACAAAAACTCTTTACTTCCATGGTCATGAGAAACTTTTAAAAATTGTGTTTTTCTAGTCCAGAAAGTCATGGAGATAAATATAATATTAAGATTCATCAATTCCTGGAAATTCCTAGAATTAATGTACTTTTATTTTAATTGCTGCTTCAGACTAAAGTATTTAATAGGTTAAATATTGCTCTTGTGTAGGGTAAAACACCCTTGTCTGATTTGTGAGATAATCATTCTTTTGAGTTGGTTGATTCCACAAAATGGTGGAAATGCTGTGATTATTTTCACCACATGGTGGTGCCTTTATGATAAGAACAAAATACTCACTTTGTGGGTAATTACACATTTTTAGCAGTTGTTGCTGAGCTGTTTTGAAGCAGCAGGCATTTGATAGTGTGGTTATGATAAAGATGGTATTCATATGTTTCACATAGGTAGCTGAATGGCAATCCAGAGCGGAAATATTTGAGGAGATGTGCTGCTCCGTGATCCAGATGTTCACCAGACTCTCCAACTCAGTCAACAGGACCATTCTTTATGACCTGTATCCCTATATCTGGGATATAAAGAGTATCATCTCAATGTTGAAATCATTTGTTCAGTGGTTAGGTAGGTATGGCGACATCTCTTTACTGCTTCTCAAGGCTTTTTAACCACACTGAACCCATGAAATACTTGGACCGTTATTCAGTAGAATCCAAAAACAATGAGCACTCATTTCAATAGTCATCAGTTTATAAAACATTCACATCTACACTTCATGCATTGCGCCGTTGTATAGTGTCATTAAGATTTCAGGTGTTCAAAATGCCTTTCTTAACAGATGGCAGAGCATATTTTTAGACTTGAGAGAGTAAATTAACACTTTTCTACTCGACTGTAAGACCTTAGTTCTCACTCACAGTATGAACAGCTTCCACATGCGCTACTGAAATTTCTTGGGCCAAGCCTGCCATTTATGGAAATTCAGTCTAGTGTACACTCTCTTTTTCTTACTTATTTTCACGTACTATGTATATACTGTTTTCCTCTACTGACTGGATGCTGTCCTCATTGCTAGCCAGTGCCTCTCCTTCAGGCCACTCGATCAGGTAGAATGAATTGGACGGCTGTGGTCACAGTTGCCAGGGTGGGTCCTGCTGCTTGCTGTGCATTCAGTATCAATGCGCGTTAACTTGGCAACATCTGTTGCAATCTCTTTCGATCAAGGGTGTGATCGTGAAGGAAAATAGGCCCTTTACGCCCTAGCGCGCCGCGCATGCGATCTTAGAAAGCAAGCCTATGTAAGGCTATTCTGGTGCATCATGAATGATTGCTTTATATATGTTGGATTTTCTTTTACCATATATGCTGATTATGAGCATTATAGGAAGTTACTCCACAAACAACCTCAGCGTATTCTTTACTCTAACTGAACTGGTCTGGTCTGGTCAGAAAACACTTGACATTACATTCCAGTGAACTGTACACAGTTCTCATGATCCTAAATACATTTGTGCAGTCAGCAAACTGAAGAGTCTCTTATCGAAGCACTTGGGTCATTAGCCAACCCTTTTATTTATGATGATTTTATTGAGAGACCTGTCACTTACTGAGAATGCCCATGTTTGTTATCCATATAGCTTCTGGGCATCACTACAGTACAGTTAGAGTAATGGATTCTGCTCTAAATGAGGTTTTTGTTGGAAGTTGGTTGTGTAATTATAGCACCAGCATGGCCTGGGTTACCTTGGTAACCACATTTCATTCACAGGTTTCTGTCCAGCTTTATAACAAAGCAACACAGCAGGCAGCAACCAAAACTGGCATGCCACATCTAAGTTGTCATTAGCTGATAGAGGGGAAAATCAAGTCTATAATATGCCGCACTAATGAGGGTGTTTTATAGAATCTGAATCAAACGTTTGACTTGTTTTCTTAGAACACCCATAAAGGCTTCTCTTTATTGGAGAAGACAAATGTGATGTTGATTTAACTGTTCTTTTAATGTTGATTTATTAGTTTTTTGTGTGGACTGTCTCCTCTCAATATGCTTTTCAGCCTCTGTTTGCATGGACAGTCCAAATCCCAGTGAGTTTTCAGCCAGGCCAGCCAGCATTTCTACACTGTCCAAAGCAGTGCAGATGGCATTCAGTCAGCGGCTCACTGCTGTTGTGCTGAGATCAGTTACTAATGAGCTCTTTTATTATCTTTTCCCTTCATTATGTACAGATGGAAGAATCCTCAGCACAAGTTTGTACTGCAATTGGATGGACAGTGCCCGATGTATGCACAGTGCTGCGATTATCGGTTTTCTTTTTGGGGTTTTATGGATATATTTTGTTTTTCATTATGTGTCCAAATTATTTTTTTCAGTGTCTCAGGAAAGGAAAGGTTTTGGATGAAGTCACATTTGCACTGCGATAGCTCAAGTGTTAGTTGTTAACCCCCCAATTCTTTTCTCTGGCAGCTCTAACATGGTTTTTGTTTCTATCAGTAGGCCCAATTGAAATGGACCAGCAAAAAACCACACCAACTTAGGGGAAAAGTAATACCCTTACCTCAGTCATCTAAACACACCTCCATAGTAAAACTATTCCGTTAACAAGTTATACAGAGAATAATTTTCTGGATAAATTAAAATATTAAAATGGAAAAGGAAAGGAAGTGGTAAAATTCCCCTCAGATGGTGTGTTATGTGTCCTGCCATTTCACCACAGGATGTGTTTAAGTATGATCAAATTGATTAAAAAACAGGAGAACTTTGTCTCCTGGATCTGCGCTGCATTTGTCTTGTTACATGACGCTGAGTCCTCATCCCCTCACATTGGTACTGTTGTTTAGAAACGAATGGATTCCAATTGCACTATAGAGCTTGTGTCTGCTTAAGAGCAATGAAAAGCACCCAATTTTGTCTTAGTTATCTGCTGCAGGAGCAAGCAGGCGTAGTGACTGGAAAGATTCAGTTGTTGCAGACTTTTGAATTAGAGTTTTTTATTTTGTAACTTGCCCAAGAAGGGTCCAGATCTGTTCCATCGATCATGTAAGATTATATGATATGAATTTTTAATCGATCAAAGAAATTGTCCACGGTGGTGGCCGATGAAGAACGCTTGATAGTCATGTGACAAGGCAGATAGGTCTAAATGTGACTTCAGATTCAAGTTAGAATTCAGAGGGCTTAAACAGCTGAAGCTTATTTAGTACCAGCGAGCAAACTGATGATGTATAACTAACAAAATCACCAAACAAGCAGTCTAAAATTTAGGAAAAGTGATAGAGCCAATAATTCTTAAATGTCTCATTTCTTCAAAACAGACTAGCAGCATTATTTAGTTGAAGAGCTAGTGCTTTAGTACCTCATCCTAGATTGCATCACAAATCGTACTTAATTCTAAATGCTTAAGAATTATGTGAAAAATGAATCGTTTCAGTAATGCGCCCAAATCCGGCATTGTAGTCAGTGTAAGCCCTCTGTCATTGTAAGCTTAAGCTGCTTGAGCCCTAGGCAGAAGATATCTGCAGTTTTCACTGTTGTTAATCTTGAGGTGTGTTCCATGATTGTAGTATCTACATTTATTTTCAATGAAGTTATTTGGAAATAAGACACCTCTACCCTATACCCCTTCCCCCTCATTATGCCAGAAAGCCCCTCACATAATGTTCTCCGCTTGGATCTGATCTCAACAGGGTGTCGTAGTCAGTCGTCAGCACAGTTCTTAAGTGGCGACCAAGAGCCCTGGGCCTTTAGGGGCGGTCTAGCAGGAGAGTTCCAGGTATCCAATATTGAATTACCAGAAAAATGTTTCACGAAGATATATTTTCGTTTGTTTTAGATGTTGGTATGGTTGCAAAACGCTACGGGTTGGTCTGTTTAAGGTGAGCTGTCAGCAGCTGCATAGAAAAACGATGGGGTGTTGAGAGCCACTTAGGCTTTTTTTCTGAAGTGTAAATTGAAATGGGTCAAATGGTTACTGTCAGATCCAGTGTTTGGGGTGATGGTGTTTTCTAACCCAGCATACATTTGGATTTCTTTCAGCAACTGTCCAAATGAGATGCTGCTTTTCCCTCTGCGCTTGCGACAGCGCGGCATGGCTAGGTTTTATTTTATGACATCTTGTTTCTTTGCAGGAAACAGCGCAAAAATTATCACCACATTTTGTCTGCGCCTGCGTCCACAACACTGCGCTTGCAACTGCGAGCCTGCTCAAAGCTCCATGAACAAATTATTACTAATTCATAACCTCTGCATACTTAACATCTCAGAATGATTCAGTTTAAATGGTCTTAAATAGTCAAAATTGAATATATTTTAAATAGTCTGTCAAGAAAAATGTTTTAATCTGGAAATATTTGGTCATGGAGTTTTGCTTTGCGCGCCAGCTTCATCCTTTTCTCTACAGGAAGTTCTTGCGCAGCGAAAAAGAGCGGGAAAGGAGCATCTCCTTTAGCCAGTTAAGCCTTTCTCAGACCAAGCCTGCGCAATTTTGTTTCATTTTGTTTTTTCTCAGAAAAAAAAGGTGGAAATGATTTTCATTGGTGCATATCTTATGTATAATGTTTACGTGCTCTTGCTGTACACTGACCAACATAGGAGCCATTTCACTTGTGAAGCAGTTTATTTCCATGCCGATATTAGGCACATTCTTGTTCAGCTCCATTGTGTGAGGTCAGTTCAGCTAGAGCAGGTAAACGGAAGCTAAAGTTTCAGTAGCAGTGCAGTCACATGGTCAAACCTAGAGAAATTCTAAACTGTACAATACTTTTGCTTTGGTCTTCACAGAGACTGTTGCCAATTGATGGGGCAAATGATCTTTTCTACCAGCCACCACCACCAATGCCAACTTCCAAAATCTATACTATAAGGCCTTACTTTCCCAAAGATGAGGTAGGTTTTGGCTGGGCATCTAACCACTGATATCAGCCGTTTTATATTTTCAAAAATTTTGTGTATGCAATTTTATGAAATACTAGTCACCAGGTTAGGGTTGCATCAGCCATTTGTAAGTTCTTAAAAAAGTAAAGTCCATTCTAGGGACATGTAACTAGCTAGTTTGTAACTACCTCCTGTACTGTAACTTGGTTGCACTATTTGTTCTTAAGGCAGAATGTAGCTAGTTGTTTGTAAGCTTTCCATAAAATAATTGCATAGTCGTATAATATGGCATTTACCATCAATGATCCAAAAACAGCTTTCAAATTCTTAAGCAGTAGTTGTGTAGAAATGTGGTGATTTTCAGTTTATATTGTTAAGGTTGATCCTTTTGCCTCATGTAACTAATTAAAAATTAAGTTTCTACAGTAGGCATTTTGCAAATAGCATATATGTAAATAATGAATATAAATAACATTCAGAAACCGTATTTGAAATTAATAAGGAGCAATAAATACTGATACAAATAATTCGGTTTGTGTTGAAGAGCATCTAATAAGTCATTTATTTACATAAAGTTCACTCTTTTTAAAATGTTAATAAGTGTAAAAAAATGTCAACATCATATATGTCTAAAGGATTAAAGTAAATCGGGTAAAGTATGAGCATTGCATTATTGATGCAATTCAATCAATCTGCTGTTTATAGAGTTGCATTTCAAATAAGTTTAATGGTGCAATACAAAGACTTAGTAGTGCATAATTTGTAACTTAGTGTCCATTTACATTGCAACTAAGCTAAGTTGTAACCTGTGCACAGCTGTACAGATGTTAATTTTGTACTTGTTGAGGACATGGCTTTTCTTTGGCAAGCTGTCTGTAGTATGAAAACTCTGTTGATGCTCTAAATAAAACGTTGCAATTGGCTGCTTGTATTCCCAGCTGAGGTGTCCCAGTTTAAGCTGTGCTTTTAGGTTTATTTGCAACACATCTGAAGCATTCTGCTGAAACAGCAGTCTGGTCCACCTGTTAGTCCTTAGAGGGCTCGCACTTTGTGGAATCAGAGCTGTCAGATGCCTTCACATACTGCAACTTTCTCACTGTCTGTCCTCAGTCTTCCGTCTACAAGATCTGCAAAGAGATGTTCACTGAGGGCTGTGAAGGCATCTTTTTCTCAGATGAGTCACCGGACCTTATTGGAGACAGGTGTGGTTTGAACTTCCACTTTAGTTAGTCACATTAATGTATTATACGTGCTTGATTAATAACGTGAACGTTTTCCATTATCTTCCTCATTGCAGGTTAGTGGGAGGTTTCCTGACGCTCAGCCCAGACTATGGCTTTGTGCTTGAGGATGAGGAAGGTATTTGTGGTTATGCTCTGGGCACTATGGATGTCAAACCTTTTGTGAAGAAATGCAAGATGAGTTGGATTCCATTCATGCAGGAGAAGTACAACAAGCCAGACACAGAGAAGGACCTGTCAGAGGCTGAGGTTAGTATGTCATGTCTTCTCAAACAAACTCATTCTTAAAATGAACTGCATTTTTTTTTATTAGTTTATAATGTTCTCTGAGGTTCACTTATAATGTTAGTGTGGTTTTACATCAAAAGAACATCATAATTTAGTAGTAATAAGCTACTTTCTATCCTGTTTTTGAGCCTCTCTGCAGAACAGTGTTTTATAGGCAGGGAGCATTCAAGACTCGCAAGTAAACAGCCACTGCTATTATTGGCTAACAGTTTCGCTTATTAAAATAACAGATGGACGTTGCTGTGAAGCACTCTGAAAACAACATGGGTCATTTAGGTTAAAAATTTATAAATACTCAATATATATCAAATGGTCTAGAACAGACAATGCAATGTGGTAAAAGCACGTTTACTCAATACTCACACTTCTGTGTTGCGACATTACTGTTGGATCCACTCTAGTTAAACTCAGCGCTGCATCATCGTTTACTTTCTAAGCCTGTATCATACTGTCTTGTTTAAAAATTAATCTGTAGCAAAGTAAAGCAAACAAACAAACAATGTTTCACTGACGCGATGTGGAGCTCTTTGCTAATTTACACCGGACATGAGCGACGCAGCGCTGCTAAAGACAACAGAACCCATTATAATCTGCAATTCTGTCTACACTGGATGCGGCACGGATTGACACAACAAATCTCCGACAGTAAACTGATGTCCTGCTCTATTTCTGACATACAAGCATTCACGCCACTTCTGACCTGAAAGAGATAAGGATTCGCGACATGACGCAACAGCGCTCCCGTCTGATCTAGATATGTTAGGATCACAAGGAAGGCAATTCAAAAACTACTTTTCACAACTTACACTACACAGTGTCTTGTAATCTGGTAATGTCATCTGTATGGTTCTGTTGATGGAGTAATCCTGTGTTCACGTCTCTCTAGTATTTCCTCTCCTACTACAAGCGTGTATCAGTGGGCGGGGCTAAAGAGGCAGTGATGTAGAAGCAGGTGTTAAAAAGTGGCACATTCCAAAACGAGTCGTTTTCTGAGCTTGGTTTCAATAAAAGCTGTTTTTAAATTAACGAGAAAGTTTTGAAACTTACAGGATGTTTTTATAGTACATTGACCCGTTAGATGTCAAGAGATCAAGGGAAATTAGATTTCTCAGTTCATGACCCCTTTAAAAGCCTGACATATGAAATTATACTTTTATTTATACAAAACCAAAAAAATAAAAATAAAATTTGATCATGTTGATAATTTAGAGGCCTTAGAAATTTTAACAATCTTTTCCCTATAGAAAATGATGCTAAGTTTCCATGAGGAGGAGGAGGAGGAAGGCTTACCAGAATCATTCCTCAGTAACTTCCCATCACTCATTAAAGTGGACATTCACGCAAAGGTTACTGACCCCAGTGTTGCCAAAAGCATGATGGGATGTCTCCTCTCATCACTGAAAGCTAATGGTAGGTAAAGTTAGGTTGTGTGGCATGTGCACTTTATTTTTATGATACTGTTATTAATTGCTATAGTACTAACATTGTTATTAACCAGTAATTACTTAAATACATTGTACATTAAAGCTGCTTTTAATCTCCGTGGTCTTCCCCCTCTTACCACATTTTAACTTTAGTAAGCACAAAAATGTTTATAGTTATGTTGACATGTTAGAGGACATAAAAAGCTGCAGTGATTTGTTTGAATGCCTCGTTTCATAAACACATCTTTTCCTCCTCGGTTGTCAGGTTCGCATGGTGCTTTCTGTGAGGTCCGGCAGATGGACAAAAGGATGTTGGACTTTTATAGCAAACTGGGTTGCTTTGAAGTGGCCAAAATGGAGGGATTCCCAAAAGACGTTATTATAATGGGGAGGAGTTTGTGAATCTGAGTCGCCAAGAAGAAAAATCATACAGAAGGAGCCACCCAGAAAGTGCACAAAGCTTTGGCCCCAACGCGCTACCTGTTCATGTAACTATCACGTTTTGTAATAGCAACGGTTGCTTCATTCACATCATATGCCGACTGCACTTCTAGAAATGTAGGTGCTGTTCATTTACTTTGCCAGTGTGTAGTGGAAGCTCAAGAGTTTGAAAGTGAGTGTGCCCATACGCACACATTGGTGTGTTCAGGGTGAGTGAGAAATGGAAAAAGAATTGAAGTGAGTCTGCAAGAGTAATTCAGGACGCACAAGTTACTTGTTTTTTCTGGTGGACCGATTGCTTGAGTTGGCCGAGTGCCATTGAACCCACTAAATCTCTTAGATGTGGCTGAGTCGCAGTTTGTGTTCAGCATATGTGCATGTTTAAGTTAACGTCTACATTCTCCAGACTAAAAACTTCCCATTATTTGGTAAGAGATATTTTCATTTCACTGTTTTTAATAGTTCATTTCAGTGCTTTACAGTGTTCAAAGCAATAATCTAGAAGGAATTCATAACAGGCAGGGTTTGTGATATTGCTTTCCAGGACATTGTAATAAATTCTGCCATCTTCCAGGTTCAAACAGTGTCTGTGAGCTCTCGTATGGAGAATACAGCAGGTTAAAGCTATCCTTTGAGGTTTCGGATGCTGTTTGGGTATTATTTAGAAAAGAAAAAAATGAAATTGAACTTTGAGCAAGCAGAAGTAAATACAGTTAAACCATAAAGTCTGTTGTCTTTAAGACCGCATGGAATAGTTTTGTCTAAGTCTTTAGCATGTGTATCTTTTAACGATAAATTTTTTCATTTTGTACAAAAATGCCTTTTGGCTCTTGCCCTCCTCTGGAATATATCTGAGGGTAATGAAAAGTACTTTCCTATACTGATGCCTTTGTTTAAAGTGGTAAATTATACATTTCTGAGGTGAAACGTGGTTACATCATAATTCTGAGATGCTTGTGTTTACAAGAAAATAATAATAATAAAAATAAATAAAACCATACAATTTGTAAAGTAAAGCTCAAGACCAGTGCCCTGTCTCTAATTAGAGTGAAAACTGAAAATAAATGAAGGTACATTAGTGGATTATCTTTAAAATACCTGAGATCCTTTTTTTCTTTTGCCTGAGGAGAATAACAACATTTGCCTGTTTTTAACGACAGTCTGCCTCTTTAATGTATTTAAAACCCCTACATTTGAAGTTGGGTTTTTCTGAAGTCAACTCTTCAATGTCAGGACTGTTTCCAGAATGTAGGTACAATAGAAACTGTTTATTCTGTACTCCCTTTTTTTAACCAAAATTACTGATATTATTATTCTTCTGTATTGTTGTGCTATATTCTGAAAAACTAAATGAGCACAAAAGGCTCCTGCAGATTCTCATATGTAATGTTAAAATGTTAAAGAGTAACTTTTCTTCCTGAGTTTAAGAAAAATGTAAATAATTTTGTGCATGTGATGGGCCAACAGTTTTGACATTTTTTCGACCCCATTTAAGGGAAATTTGTACGCAAAAAAAATTGCTATTGTTTATCTCTATATGGCTTCTTACTTGGATTATTTTATTTTGGTTTATCACATCCAATGTCAAGGGCTTTTCTTTTCTTTTCTTTTTTTTAAAGGTCATATACACTGCATATATTTAAAACAATGAAGACCTTTCTGTACTTTGATGTAATTATGATTATGTATATGTAATATAGTTGTAATTTCTGTAAGGGTTGTATGTAATTAAGATGTAATTAAAATGTTACATAGAAAAAAATCTGTCGTTAGTGAGTAGAATGAAAAATGCTTTCTAGGGCCACAGTGACTAACCCGGCAAACCCTCTTATTTCTGACATGGTTTCTTGAAAACTTTGCAAGTGGTTTAAATAGTTTCAGTTTTTAACATTCTATAACAATCAAAATTTTATTGCTTTCTAGTATACGGAATTAATAGTCCTGGAACATAAAGTTAAAATTTATGAGATGCTGATACAGTTTCTATATGAAGAAAAATTTATATATATATTTGTATACATATATATTTAAGAAGAAGAAAAAGTAATTTAAGTTACAATCAACATTAAACAGAATCTTTCGGATAATATAGCAAATTAGAAAAAAATATGGACCCGCTTCCGTGTCCATGTTGATGACGTCATGGTCCCTGCGACGTTTTTCGTGTACCCGTCACGTGTTTTGAAAACGTTTCCTGCACTGTGGATATCATATCCTGTATTGAAGTGATATTAGTAACATTTGAGCGATTATGTCGTTTGTGGAGGACGAAGTCTCAGACAGTGGAGTGGACTCGCGCTCGCGATTGGAAAGCTATGTGTTCAGTAAGATCAACAGTGACGCGCAGCATGCATTGATTGTAACATACATTTGTTCACACACGTGGGACAATGGCTATTGTCAGAATTTTCTCTAATAATTGTAGCCAGTGATGTTTAACGTTCATCAAAAGAACCCTGGGTTACTGTGCATCAAGATGTAGTTCAAACATGTTCGTTTTCAGTAATTACATTAATTTATGCATTTAAATTAAATATACCTATTTAATATTGTGATTTTGGATTCCTTTAGGTTGTGAGTTGTCTTCTGAAATTCCATTCTACACATTTCAAGCAGATGAAGATGAAGATGAAGATGTGGAACATTTTCTCGAGCTTAGGACGGTTCGTAGACTATTTTATCACAAGACAAGAACAGTCTGCCTGTGTTGTTCCAAACCTGAATGGCTCTGTGTGGGTGCACTTTTTCTATGCAGTGCTAGTGAATGGTGACTGAAGTGCTCTATAGAAATAATGATAATAATTTGGGTTTAATATGAAGGTGAGTAAATGATAATAGATTTTAATTTCTGGCTGATTCATACTTTTACAGTAGAAATAAAAACTTCACCCTATTTTCTAAATGCATGTTGTAGATCTTAAGAACATTTCATCTGTGCGTATGTGTATTTATTTATTTTCATTTTGACCTCTTAATGTTTAATTAAAATGTTGTAACTGTGGTGAAATGACAGACTTCTCTCGTGATGTATAGAGGACTTCTCCAATCATTTAAGATGTGTTCAGATTACCAAAATTTGGCAGGCAAAAAAGATTAATTGTCTATTGTCCATAGTGTAGACAAATGAAGCACAGCTCACACCGAAGTCCCTTTGATACCAAAGCGCTTTCTGTCGGTCAAAGCGGTGAATCCATGTGACCAACTTGAATTTGTTGCAAAATATGCATGGAGAATTCTTTTGCTCTTATGTGAAATTCTAGATTAAATTGATTCCTATTGAAATGACTGGATTTTGCATGCAAAAATTAGCAGAACCATGGTAGATGTGTCTGCATCTTAAACTCATCTGCCTCCACTTTTGAGCGCAGTGCACACATCTCGAAATCCAGTGAACAACCGATTAATAGAACCAAGTCCATTTTTTCTTTTCTGATGTATGTTACAATATGGAAGAAAAGATCTGTCGCAGCTTCCATTTCATCATGAGTTTGAATCTGAGAGCTTGATGACCTGTGTTTTTAAACGCATAACTCTACCTTTCTCTCAAACCATTAGATTTGTCTAGGTGACGGTGCCAAACAGGAGAATAACGTGGTGGAAGTGACTGCTATGAATCACCAAGGAAAGAAAATATCGGTGCCTGTAGCTAATCTCAACATTTCCTGCCTGCCTATGGTAATGCTGCGTTTTTCTGAGTTGCTTTTTTTTTAAAGGGGTCATATAATGCTACATGCACTTTTACAAGTTGTTTGAATTGAAATGTGTGTTGGCAGTGTGTACACAACCACCCTAAAATGATAAAAATCCACTCAGTGGTTTTTTGTTAATCTACTAAAATCTTTACCCCTTTCTCAAATCGAGCCGATCTCAGATGCCTGTCGAAAAGAGCTGTTTTTGACCGGGTAAAAAAGGTGTTTTATGGTGTTACACTACCATTGAGAAATTTTAACCAAACTATGTTACAGACTTTTCATTAAGACCCTAAAGAATCATATCAGCTTGTGGAAAATGGGCATCCTATGACCCCTTTAATTATACTGTTGTACATTATTAGTGTTCCAACATTTAAATAATTTTTCACATCTGTTTTTACTCAGGTAAGCCTTGGGGAGTTTGAGTTGATGGCTCCTGTCACACTACGCCTGAAATCTGGATCTGGACCAGTGACCGTCAGTGGGTTACATTTAGTTGGTGAGGAATAAAACACTGTCACAAGCACACTGTAGCTCTATATCACAAAATTGCATTTATAGCTTTTTTATTTTTTGTTTTGAAAATGAATGATGCTAATAAGTTCTCCTTCAGCCACAGAGAATGAAGAGTCTGGAATATCAGATGAAGACGATGATGATGATGTCAGTGAGGAGGAAATGCCCTCAGTCAAACCAGCCAAGAAAAAGCAGAGAGCTTAATTTGAGATGTTTACACCAGACATTTATACATTTTAATAATAGATATAATGTTCTACTACAGGACGTGACGGAGGGTGGTGTAGAATGTAATGGGATTTTGTACTTTCAGATTGTGGTCGCAAATGTTAAATAGAAAGGTTAAAGCCTCCATACAACCAGCTCCATGAACATTTATTTCATGATGAAAGTGTTTTATTAGTTAATACTGTTACTTGTGTGTGCGTAACTGCCAACACCAAACTTCAGATTCACTCTCAGTTCAGGGACTGAGAATTCACAGTCCTGTTACCACTGAGCCCTGAAGTGAGGCACTTCACACCAGGTTGATTCCAGATGGATGATCTCTGTAACATACTGTAAGATGATATTGACAGTGAAAAGCGTCAATCTTCTGCCTTTAGGGAAAGCACCAGCATTGTTCTCTACAGATATTCCTCTCACATATTGTTTTGCTGTTTGGAATTTTGTTTTTGTTTTTTGGCAATCAGGGTTTTTAAATCTTAGTCCCTTTTTGAAGGACTGATATTTTTTGTCGAGATCAGTCGAAGGACTTGCCATGGTTGCCGTTTTTGTATTTTTACAGATTTATTTACAGATTCTGTAAATAAAATGTGTTGTTTTAGTAGAACCAGTGCAGTTGTTGCTTTTTTTTTTTTAAATCTCACTTTATAACCATTTTGGCAAATTTAATTTTGTAGCACTGATGATCAGTGCTGTAATAACAATTGCTGTGTTTGGTACAATTACATCAACTGTATGAAAAAAACATATATATATATATATAGATAGAGTATTATCATTTTATGATGATATTATACAGTATTAATATTCTCAATAATTTGAGTATAATTATATAGAACATTTGATAATCAGAAAGACAATGTGAACACAATAAAACCACAAAGGTATACAGTCAGGCCAGAGTGTTCTATATAATCAAGCTTGATATTATCAAATTAAACGTCTATTCATTATTTTTCTACTTTACCTTTTACATATTTGCTGTTTTCTGAATTGTTTTGTGTTTCATAATTCTATTATTTGTAAAAGCTTATAATAGACTTTAATGGTAGGTTCTATTGTGACAACATATAGAGTGACAAAATGAGTAGTATGTTTTTCTTTGTGCAATAACAACGGTGGAAATGTTGTTAACTCAGAAATAGAAATGCAGCTATAATGTAGTCACACCTGGATTTAACGTATACAGACATTGACTTTGAAACCTGACCGAACAGAGAGCCGTGACGTCACTGAACGTCCCCTAGTAACCCTCGTCAGCGTCTCGGAAAATACCGGGAGGAAGATGGTGAGAAGTTTTCTGCCTCTTGTCATGTCTTTGTGTATTTTGTAATGAATTGGGGTTGAAGAAACTTAGAAAATACGAGCCATTTACTGGAACTGGGGGCGTGTAACGTTAGTCTTGATTAGTAGCTGCAGTGGCGGGTTTTGTGTAGGAGTGAAACCTGATGGCTCAGCGGCGCTAAGGCTTAACTGTAGTTCATTGCTGTCCCGCTACTTATTTTCCCGAATAATTAAGCAGGAATGATTTTACCCAGTCCGAAATCCAGAGCTCCTGCCTCTTTTTCAGC
The DNA here is from genome assembly GCF_001515625.1 of Sinocyclocheilus rhinocerous. Lineage (NCBI taxonomy): Eukaryota > Metazoa > Chordata > Actinopteri > Cypriniformes > Cyprinidae > Sinocyclocheilus > Sinocyclocheilus rhinocerous. The sequence continues at coordinate 1,077,919 of NW_015667306.1, forward strand.
TGACATCTATGCGTAAAATATTTGATATAAGTACTTGATACCTGATATGAAGTATAGACACCAGTGTTAAAGCGATAGTTCACCAAATGTTGACATAAATCACTTTTCAATTTCATTGCTTTTTTATTTATTTATTTTACATACCTACTGAATAACATTATTATCTTATTTGTCTTTTCTAATAGTTTGTTATAAAAGTTTCTTGACTGAGAGAAAGAGTTTTTTTCTCATAGTGTTATTGTTTCATTACTGGCTTGTTTAAAATCTGGTTACTGAGCATATTATGTTTATTCCAGGGTTTGTTGTCAATCCTTAGAAAACTAAAGAGTGCCCCAGAGCAGGAGGTACGCATTCTGCTTCTCGGATTAGACAATGGTGGAAAGACGACACTTCTCAAACAGCTTGCCTCTGAGGATATTAGTCACATCACCCCGACACAGGTAACGCACACAAAAAGTACCTACTAGAAATTATCTCCCTTTTGCAGAAATTACAAATTTCCTGGTAAAAAGTAGATAAGTTTATTATCAATGTGCTTCTGCTTTTATTTTTCTCTTACTTTAGCACAGCACAGCTTACTTTTAATTCTTCTGTTTTGCCAGGGCTTTAACATTAAGAGCGTGCAGTCTCAGGGCTTCAAACTGAATGTCTGGGACATTGGAGGCCAGAGGAAGATAAGGCCGTACTGGAGAAACTACTTTGAAAATACTGACGCGCTTGTGAGTGTTTCTTAAGAGATGTGTGTTTATGAGTTATGCATAGCCAGACCACTGAACAAAGTGTCAGTTTATAGTTAATTTATTTTCATATACACTACTGTACAAAAGTTTGGGGTCGATTTTTTTAAGTAAGAAGTCTCTTATCCTTAGCCAGGCTGCATTTATTAGATCAAAAAGAGTAAAAAAAAACAAAAACAAAAAACAGTATTATTATTACAATTTTAAATAATTGTTTTTTACTTTATTGTATATAGTTCAAATGCAATTTATTGCTGTGATGGCAAAGCTGAATTTTCAGCAGCTGATTTGATGCTCAAGAATCATTTCTTATTATTAGCAATGTTGAAAACAGTCATGCTGCTTAAAACTTTTGTGGAAACTGATTTTTTTTTTCAAGATTCTTTTGCTGTCTTTTACATTTACATTTATGCATTTAGCAGACGCTTTTATCCAAAGCGACTTACAGTGCATTCAGGCTATACATTTTTACCAGTATGTGTGTTCCCTGGGAATTGAACCCACGACCTTTTGCGCTGCTAACGCAATACTGTCACTTTTGATCAGTTTAATGCAAGTATTAATTAAAAAAAGCTACTGACCCCAAGCGTTTGAACAGTAGTGTATTTATATTTCTTGTGTACGAGATATTTCCCATAATTGTTTACTTAATGATATGATTTTTGACATTATGTTTTTGCTTTTCAGATTTATGTCATAGACAGTGCAGACAGGAAGCGGTTTGAGGAAACGGGACAGGTATATATAGCAAATCTGTTTTTATCATGACTTGTCTTGTTTGTGTGTGTAGATGAGAGAGAATAAACCATCCAAGGCCTCTGCAGGATATTTCTCAGACTATGTGGCTTCACACTTTCTCAGGTCTCAGTCCTGCTGCATTTTCCAGCTTAATACGATTCACTGCAGCATTGATATTTCACACTGATTTGAAGTGAAACTCTAAATGGCTCCAAAGAAATGTGTAAGCATATACAGGTGCATCTCAATAAATTAGAATGTCGTGGAAAAGTTCATTTATTTCAGTAATTCAACTCAAATTGTGAAACTCGTGTATTTGATATGCATTTGTTCAAGCAAATGCATGCTGAAAGTATTTGAATGAGCTATTTTGAATTGTTCATGTGGTGTGCAGGAGTTGGCTGAGCTGCTGGATGAGGAGAAACTTAGTGGCGTACCTGTTTTGATCTTTGCCAATAAGCAAGACCTGCTGACTGCTGCTCCAGCCTCTGAGATCGCAGAGGGACTGAACCTGCACACCATTCGGGACCGCATGTGGCAAATTCAGTCCTGCTCTGCACTTACAGGAGAGGGGGTTCAGGTGAGTCATTAGCCGCCTTTTATTTTCCCATTCATTTGTTTAGACCTTCCCATCAGAGACTGGTTTTCACATAAAGTGCTTCCTTCTTTCAGGATGGCATGAACTGGGTCTGCAAGAACATTACTGCAAAGAAGAAGCAGTGAATCGAGTGTATTTTTCTACAGACGTTCAGGGAATGTGAAAAGCAAACTTTGTGGACTGTGTGGATTCCCTTCCAGCTCGTCCAGGTTAAAGGTATATGAGGAGGTTCAGAGAGGCTTTTTTTTTTTTTCTCATCTGAACCACCTCAGCCACTGCCTCAATTCCTCAGCCATCAACTCGGTCTGACTCACATTTACTCCATAAACACTTTGCAATAGCATTATATTCTGAATGAATTTGATTTATAATGTACAATCAACCACTGAATTGAGTTTAATAAGTGTTTTTTGCATTATTATTATTTAGTCTGTTTGATTTTGGAATCTATTTCAATACCTTGGCTTGGATTTCTATTCCTTTGAAATGTTTTAAATGGGGAAGTCGTGGCCTAATGGTTAGAGAGTCGGACTCGTAACCCAAAGGGTGCGAGTTCGAGTCTCAAGTCCGGCAGGGATTGTAGGTGGGGGCCATACTTGGCCACATGTCACGTCACTTTTCACTTTTTTAAATTATACTATGCTAGATTTTTTTTAGACCATTGCATAAAACATTTCTTGCAAAGCCTGTGTTATTTGACTGGCTTGAACCAAAGTGTTATGAAAGCCAAGCTCTTAAATAGATACTTTACTGTGGGATGAGTGCTTGTAACATGTTTAGCAAGCTTAAGCATCTGGCTGTGACAGTGAAGAGGTTCTTTCTTTATGAAGACATGAGATGGAGAGCATTATATTCACATGATGCCTTCTGTAAAAGTCAGAAGAGACTGACGCACCAGATGAGAAGCGCAGATGCTCTTGTCGCAAACAGGAAATCAGAAGTAGATGCTGTTTATGACCTCTTAATATTTTGCCTTTTTTCCTCTGTGATTTTGTGTCACAAGATTAAAACAGGCCATTTTAAGAGGTGTCTTTTTCCTGCATTTTTAAATCAATAGTTTTTAGGAATCAATCCGCCTTAAATTAATGCAAATTTAGTCCAGATAAGAAGATCTTAAAATCTCAATGTAAAGAGACTTGCATTTACCAGATGTGAGCAAAGTCTGCTGTGCGCGATTTACGGTTTTTCTCGATTGCTTAAACACATTTCTTGAAACTATGCCTCGTATTCTCAAAACAGTAAACACAAATCCATAACGTCTCACCCAATTCCCCATTTGGTCTTTCACTCTGTCAGTTTCGTTCGAAAGGGACGCGGTGCTTTCAGAGGACACGATCAATTGTGGAGAGGCTGATGGCATTTATCCCTCGAAAATGCAGCAAAATGGGTGTGCTTTTTGAAAAATGGCGTTATGGTTTTGAAATTTTAGTTCAAAAGCCTGGTTATAGTGTTTTAGCAATCGAGAAAAACTGTAATGTTCTTTATTGAAAAATGCAAATTCATCCTCAGCCAGCAGGTAGCGTTTTCGGAATGGCAGAAATACAGCGGTTTTCCCCGGTAACAAAGCCGCTTGACCGTATTTTTCATATAATTAGGATTGAGTTGATGGCTCCTGTCACACTACGCCTGAAATCTGGATCTGGACCAGTGACCGTCAGTGGGCTATACAAATTACGGGAGTTTTGCCGGAGGCGAATGTAGCAAACATATCAAATCCGCCAAGAAATATTAAAAATATGGGGAAATATTTAAACAGGATGATAGCGGGATAGAATGGTAAAATACAGGAAAATCCTGGGAAAAACGGGAGGGTTGACAGGTATGATTTAGCATTATATTGATCGTTCTGTCTGTCTGTGTCTATCTAGCGTTATATTGATCGTGCTATCTATCTGTCTGTCTATATACCATTATATTGATCATTTTATCTGTCTGTATATCTAGCATTATATTGATCGTTCTATCTATCTATCTGTCTGTCTATCTATCTATCTGTCTGTCTGTCTGTCTATCTAGCATTATATTGATCGTTCTATCTATCTGTCTATCTAGCATTATATTGATCGTTCTATCTATCTGTCTATCTAGCATTATATTGATCGTTCTATCTGTCTGTCTGTCTATATACCGTTATATTGATCATTTTATCTGTCTGTCTATCTAGCATTATATTGATCGTTTTATCTATCTATCTATCTATCTGTCTGTCTGTGTCTGTCTATCTAGCATTATATTGATCGTTCTATCTGTCTGTCTATCTAGCGTTATATTGATCGTTCTGTCTGTCTGTGTCTGTCTATCTAGCATTATTTTGATGGTTCTATCTATCTGTCCGTCTGTCTATCTAGTGTTATATCTATCTATCTATCTATCTATCTGTCTATCTATCTGTCTATCTGTCTGTCTGTCTGTCTATATCTTTCTGTGTGTTGAGAGAGGCAGATGTGGGCAGGTGGTATCACTCTGATCTTGTGTTCACTGAGGTTCCCTCCCCCTCAGAGGGCAGGGCTAATGTCACACCTCCGCCAAACCCTATGTTGCCATGGCAACTGCTCCAGCTGCTTTATGGTCATGTCACAACTGTGCAGAGATCCTCTGTTTCATAAATGCATAAAGGTAATTGCTGGTTTTCTCTGGAATAACTCCTAGATATTGATCTCTTGTTAACTGAAATGCTTAAGCTTACTTGGAAATCCAATGACTGATTGACAGACAAAGCACTCAGAGTTGATGTGGACTCACTAAAGAACTCATTCCTCAGAGTATACATTCACTCAACTCCTTGCTTGTCCCAGCCTTCAGTCCAAGCACTCAGCAAACACTGTGCTCTTAAAACAAAGAGACACAGGGTGGGTTTCAGTGCACTGGTACTGTCAGCACCTTCATTCGCAAATCTGTGAGCAACAGACATTGGATGTTTTTGAGTTTGTCCCCTGAATGACACCGAACCGGAATTCTCCACACAGAGGCCACCTGGGCTGTGAAGGACATGGTGATGAGGTGTGTCAGCTGCAGGTGAGGCCAACCCACAGACTTCTGATTCGACTTTCTAGGTTAAAACAAAACATTTATGTTAATATTGAATCACAAACCTGTTTAAAACTCAGTATTTTGTCAAATTGAATAGATGAAAATTCTGTCATCATCAAACCTGTATGATATTATTTCTCCTGTAGAACAAAAAAGAAGGTTTCAGCTGTTTTTGTCCATATAGTTAAATTCAATGGTCCAAAACAACACTGGACCCTATTGACTTTCTGTCAGGTAATACATAATAATATAATCTATGTAACTGTACTGATGCTATTGCATGAGAAAAAAATCTGAACTGAATTGAGCTAGATAATGACACTAACTTTGCAATGCTGTCAGTGTTATTGAACTGAACTAAATCAACACTGAAGTGAATTGAGCTGAATTACGATATTATTGCCTTCTGTAGAGGTGCTTATAGCTGAATTTAAATAATTTCATAATTGATGAACACTGACAGTTATCGAACTGAACTGAATCAACATTGAATGAATTGAATTGAGCTGAATAATGACATTATTGCATTCTGAGTAGCTGCTGAATTGAATTTTTTTCATAAATGATCATTTTACATTTATACTGATATTTTCCTGTTTATTAATGTGAAGCAGCTTTGTAAGAATCCGTGTTGTATAAATGGCTATATAAATAAATGTGACAGATTCAAAAAAAAAAAAAACATGTTTTGTGTTCCACAGAAGAAAGAAAAGTTTCCAGGTATAGAATGATATGAATGAACAGAATTTTTTTTTTTTTGAGCAAGCGTTTTTAAAGTCACCATGAAATCTAAAATGACCATTCTTATGGAATATTCCAGTGTTTATTATAAATTATTTTATTTTCCAAATTAAGTAATAAATCTCCCTATTTTTTTCTTTCTTTTAATAAGCCATTTTACTTGGATATACATCACAAACAGGAAGAAAACAGGTTTCATTTCATGCTGACTTGTCTCGAAATGTCTAGTATTCAGGTGGGAAGTATCATCATTTTGTGTTCAGTGCTGAATATTCTGGAATAATGAATCTTACGGAAAGCATCCAATGACGCTACAAATTTTTTTTTTTGCAGTTACTAACTTTTGCCTTTGATGACATTTCCCATTTCCATTTTAGCCTGTGCTGTCTGTTCTAGTATTCCTGCTGGCTAAATGATTCATAACCACGTATGTGTAGAAATCTATGAGGTTTACAGTAAAAGTTGGTATTTCAAAATGAGCATTGCAACACATAGGTAGCTGTAACAGTAAGGAAAGTGGGAAGAGAGAGCTGTGCCACAATCCTCAGTGTAACCATGTCTAATGAGATGATGACATCCTTCATTTACACAACATGATCACATTAACTGTTTCTGTTTGAGTGACTTAATACTTCCCCTGTGTCATCATTTTTCCATATGGAGCTCGAGGGCAAGTTTAACGCAGATATAGTGTGTGTTGTGAGTGTCAACTCATCAGTAGATCACCTCACTGGTGTGTATTTGCCTGTTCACTGAGGTGTGTCTGATGCACTTGACAGTTGTGTGTTACCATGGCAACTGTGTGTGTGTGTGTGTGTGTGTGTGTGTGCACGCACATGCCTCAGTGTAGGGGCCTCGCTGAAGGTGTGTTTTACTGCTGTTGCTCCGCCGGGAGCCTGTCAGCTGTTGTGCAGCTGCTGCTTGCATTAGCAGGCCCAAAGCCCTGCGCATTTATCCATCTCCTCTATATGACACATCACACTTCTAATTCCAAAGCCTAATCAAAGACATCCACACACAGCTCAGGGCTTGTCAGGCCAGCACATGCTACAGAGATCCTCTGGTTTCATATTCCTGTAATGAGTAACTGGAGACGAGGGGGAAATCTGCTGCTCTGGCTGCCCTCTTTGTTACCGGAGTATCTCCAAATTATTAACACTGGAGCCTGCGAATTCAGCCTCCAAACAGACGCACAGTGTTTCCTGTAAGCCTTACTGCTATATACGTCTAGTTAAGTGTTATATTTAACCATGATTTTTAAATCCTTGGTATTAACAAAACACACAGATAGGAATGTCAGTTACTTAAAGGAACAGTGCGAGCCTAAAGTGTAATGAAACGAAAATTCTGTCATTTACTCACCCTCATGTCGTTTTCTGAAGGATCGTGTGACTCTGAAGACTGGGGTAATGGCTACTGAAAATTCAGCTTTGCCATCACAGCAATAAAATACTTTTTTAAATATATTAAAATAGAAACAGTTATTTTAAATTGTAAAAATATTTAACAAAATAGCTGTTTTTGGTATATTTTTATGAGACCCCAATCTTTGAACAGTAGTGAAAAAGATTGGAGAGGTGCTACAAAGGGAATAATGACTTATTTTGACTTTTGATCTGTTCCTCACTCAAAGCTACTGTGTCATACTACAGAACACTTGGAATCCAAAGTCTGAATTACTTATATGGTTCTTTTTTAGGCATTTTTTTATCCTTTGTGGGGTTTGACAGCCTCTGGTCACTACGAACTCTGTGTATGGAAAAAAGCAGTGTGAAGATTCATCATTCAAAATGTTTCCACGGAAACAATAGCAGCATGCGGTTTGGAACGGCATGAGGATGAGTAAACGATGCCAGCATTTTCATGTATTCCTTTTAAGTTAATTCAGAAATGTTTTTTGTTTTGACACACTGGTGACACTGGTTTACTCATTTCAACTCCTCGCCTTTTCATGTTCTTCCAATCCAAGCACAACAAACTGAAAACATCTCTTGTTAATTTCCCCCAAACTCTGTCCTGCTCTGTTTTTCACAGTGACTGGTGTCCATTTGTCATTTTCAGCATGTGTGAACAATAAAATGTGTGAACTTGATTCAGTTCCAGGCTTCAGAATTCAGTAGATTACTAAAACGGAACCAAGTTCACCCATTTTACATGCCGCCAAATACACTGAAATAGAAGTGCAGAAGATCTCTGAAGCACCCAGAGGCCCCTGCAGCTCTCCTGACTCTGTTGCTCCAGGGCTGGCCTCACAGGACCTAAGAGGGATTTTGGATTATCCGTCCTGGCTTTAGGGATTGGAGCTGCAATGTGCTGGATAGCAGAAATCTTAATTCTGCATGGTAAATAGATTATTGAGCATGTGAGGCACCGACAGAAATTCCAATTTAGATGCTGCTTTCCCTCTTTCGTCTCATGTTTCAGTGTTTCCTTTTTTGTAATCTCTTGAAAACTTTATCCCTTCCCCCACTTTGTCTTTCCTTTTCACTCTAGGACTGTATTGGTGTAAAAAGCAATGTGAGAATGAACAGCAGGAAAAGACGAAGGCCCTGCATACATCTGGTATTAACATCTGTCTCAGATTTACAGCTGAAGTGGTCAGCACTACATACAGGTGTGAATGGGGTCCACAACATCTTGTGATCCAAGCACTAACACTGCATTTGAAGTATGCATGTGACCGCATTAAATTTGTATCGTAAACTCTATTCCTCCCTGATGCATCCAGTACGGCAGCAAAGAACCATCTACTCACCTTTTGTTTTGTTTTTTTAGATCCATCCATCTAATAAGAAAAGCACAATCAGTTTGGCAGCACTCAGAGGTCAGCAGCTTTGGCCTGCTCCCTGCAGGCAGATCCCCCCTAAGGTTTCTGGGGATTTGTTTTCTTTTTGAGAAAGTGCTATGCATCATTTATGTTTTTCTTCTCTCAGTACTCTCAAGGCCTGTTGACACCAAGACGAATGTTTGGTGTGTAAATGCAGCGCAATAAACATTTTAAATTTGAATGGACAGGGCTGCTTTTCCCAGAGGACGTTAGAGAAATTTGTACTTTGATGTACTTCGCAATTTTAATCCTATCCGAATCTGCCAAGTCTGTTTTTCTCACAAAACCTCTGTACAAATTCCAGAGCAAATTACCTAATGGTTTTCTGTAAACTCATCTAATTCTGTCTGAATGCGAATGTCTTGTGATTGCTGATTGCTCTTGTGATTGTTTTTTTTTTGTTTTTTGACTTACCTGAGCTACTGTTTACGCACCAATCTTGCACCTTTCAAAATTGATGGTATCCAACAAAAATATAAAGTAATAAAATCAATAAGGAGAAACTAATTGTGGAAGCTGCAAATACTGGCCATTTTAACATTAGCATCAGGTAAAGTCTAGATTTTTCTGCTGTTTTATCGTAAGCAGCCACTTCTAGAAACACATTTATTTATAATAAAGTTGCATCAATAAATAATAAATAAAAAAGGCCAACTGATAAAATTAGCGCTTTTGATCACATGCACAGAACTGCTGCTGTTATATAAAACTATGGCTTCCGAATATGCCTACTCTCCGACTATATAGTAAGTGAAAAGAGAAAACGCCAAAAGAGAATTTTGTCCAAATTCACAGCATTCAAAAAACAGAAGGTAAAAATTACCCGGATGACCTACTACTTCTGGTGAGATTCTTAAGTGTGTATCAAATGGACATTTTACTCTCATGAGACCACGAGAGAGGAGCTGTGGATAGAAATCAAGCAACGCAACGTCACATGACAACATGGGATATGTAGCATGTGCATTTATTTTTATTTCTTTCTTTTTTTAACTGTTGTAAATTAAGATTCAAACCAACTGTAGGACCCTTATAGATTGTATGCAATTTTGGATACGGCTTTGGAGGTGCCAGTTTTCCTCAGTGCGATGGAAAATAGATTAGAACACCTCTTTGTAAAAAATTAATAAGGTTGAATTTAAGGCATGCAAATGTTTGTCTGAACATTAACAGAGTGTTCGTTCAATTTAAAATGTCAGAATCTTGAACAGACAAATTGCCTATGAAAATCGGACCTAATTTTCATTGAACATTTGTGTTGGTGTTAACAGGCCTCGAGGCTGCAATAAAACATGTCCACTCTCTAATCTGCAAGCTTCCAAACTGTTAAACAGATCAATACAAATCTCAAAAGTGCAAATGTGATAAACACCAGCAAAGCCATTATCGTAGAACATCATTCCCTGAATAACTGGGCAGGATTTAATAACTGATGGCAAAGGAAGAGTAAGCAGATGTGACTTGCTTTAGACTACAGCTGGTCTGTTTGTTATGGCCTCAAAGGGAACAGCAGCACAGAAGACCCCAAAAGCTTTTGTACAAACATGTCCACACCCTCAAATTCCCACACACCAACTCTCTTACATGAAAAAATAATGACAAATCCCCATGTTTGGGGTGCTTTTTATATTCCTTTTCACTTCAGGCCTCAAATACATCCCTATGTGATGACATGTATAGAGGAGTGGAGCCGAGCAGCCTCTGTTGTGTTTTGCAATCGATCCTTCCGGCAGGCTACAGTCCTCCCACGGGCAGCAACGAGCCAGCATGAGCAGCCAGCGTGATTAGCATCATGGGACGGCAGAGCTCAGAAAAACAAACCCATTGTGGAGCTCTCTGAGCTTATGGCGTGTCCACCCACAGCAAGCTGGGGGGAAAAAGAGGGTAGAATCCAGTCAGATTTCTAATTGGTTGTGTTGATTTTGCTGGTGTGAGAGAGAGCAGTAAAGGTGAATGTATGGGGTTTGTGGGAGGAGAGGGGCTGGAGTGTTACACTTTATAAATAAATGATGAGCTGTTCTTCAAGCCTGATTACTTCCCCCATCCCCTTTCTACCCCAGCCAGCCCTGCACCCCCATCCCACCATGCTTTAATGGAAAAATGTGACTGATGCCCCCATTGACCCATGAGGAAGAGCTGGAAAGTCCGGCATAAATCATTAGACTGCTATATTTAAATTATTTAAAAGAGTCTGGCCTTTTATTTTGTAAGCTACACATTTTGCTGAAGATTTGTATCGGACTTGCCCATAATGCCGTTGCTATCTTGTAAACCAGGGGTCTCCAAACTCGGTCCTGGAGGGCTGCTGTCCTGCAGAGTTTAGCTCCAGCTTGCCACAACACACCTACCTTGAAGTTTCTAGCATGCTAAGACCTTGATTAACTGGTTCAGGTATGTTTGATAAGGGTTGGGCCTAAACTCCAGGACCGAGTTTGGAGACCCCTGTTGTAAACAAATGATTAACTGCTTTACAAATGATTAACTTCACTTCAAACATAACCTCCAAACCTGTTTTGATAATCAAAAACAAGGTCTAGGCAAATGATCCAAAGTCAAAGACAAACACGGTCCTTGTAATCACACACAAGTAGTTGATGCTTCTTTTTAACAACCGTGACAATTATTTATGCTTAATAATGGTACTTAGTAACATGTCAGTCATGTAGTTTGCCATGGAAATGTGGATGTTTTCTGTGTGCACATAGAATTTACCCATTCATGCATGAAAAATTTATGAAGGCACATGCTAAAGTCTCAAAAGCTAAAAGGTGATTCTCAACCTTTTTGACTCCATTACAATATTCAAAGGCCCCATGACTTTTCCAGTTGTTTGTGATTTAGTGGATAATGATTAGGTTCTTATAAAATATTTTTACTTACAATTTCTACTTGATAACAGATTTCAGAGTTTGAAATAACTAGATAAAAATACATTTATAAACAGTACAAAAATGCCCGTGGACTTATAACATTTTTATTAAAGAGGTGGTTCACTGTTTTTTTTTCTAGGCTTGATTGTGTTTATGGGGTGCGGTCTAACATGAGTTAATGCTTTGATAAAAAAAAAACGCATTATTTCTCACATAATTTACCTTTATCCACACCGCTCTGTCCCTTCTCTGAGAAACACCCTGATCATTTCCTGCTTTTATGAAGCCCCGCCCTCAGAAGTAGGCGATGGGCTCTGATTGGTTAGCTTGCCCAGTGTGTTGTGATTGGCTAAACCGCCTCTAGTGCGAGTCTAAACGTCACGCCCCTCACCTCAGCAGCATGTGCTCCGGTTGTATTGTAAACAAGCCGTCGTTTATATCGCTTATCAGTTTGAGCCCGATTGAGAAGCAGAGGATATTATTGAAGAGGATCGTGCAGAACCTGTGCAAGCACGGCTTTTAATGGTAGGCCTATGTTTTTTGTTTGTTGTTGTCTCATACTTTTAGATATGCTGTTATTTGTAAATGC